>NW_028280851.1:172500-472500 GCF_059751285.1 Brachycentrus maculatus
ATACATATACATATACATATACATATACATATACATATACATATACATATACATATACATATACATATACATATACATATACATATACATATACATATACATATACATATACATATACATATACATATACATATACATATACATATACATATACATATACATATACATATACATATACATATACATATACATATACATATACATATACATATACATATACATATACATATACATATACATATACATATACATATACATATACATATACATATACATATACATATACATATACATATACATATACATATACATATACATATACATATACATATACATATACATATACATATACATATACATATACATATACATATACATATACATATACATATACATATACATATACATATACATATACATATACATATACATATACATATACATATACATATACATATACATATACATATACATATACATATACATATACATATACATATACATATACATATATATATATATATATATATATATATATATATATATATATATATATATTAATGTTACCAGTTGTTTATTGCATTACATAAGGGTATTTTTACAGCCGAATAATAAATTTGTATAGTCGAATAATAAATAAGTAATTTTAAGTTTTGTGCTGACATTTCTTGGTGGAACTGGATTTTATATATTAAAATAACAACTTAGTATATAGTTTTTTTCCACATAAATAAAAACCTGTAAATTTGTTATTTTATTTAATAAATAAATAAATAAAATAATAAGAAAAAAAGTAGCACTCTGTAACGCTCTCGCAAATATAATAATTTATATTTGGATATCAAATAAACTTTATAAACAAATATCTTTATCTGGTTCTGGTATATTTTGTTAAGACTAATTGCTCAAGTTTTAAGGATTAATTTAACTTGGCTAAAATTTTATTTCTCTCAATAAACCCGGGTTGTGACCCTCTAGTCCACGTGATTCCTGCGGTTCTTCGGGTCACAGCCGCCCGGCCGCCCACGACTCGTCCATTCTACGCAACAAAAAATACCGGAGGGGTAAATTTAATTCTAACGCGATAGTCTCGGGGGTGTCAAAATAAATTCGACCAACGTCCGCCGGTTACGAAAGCAATCGGGATTCCGAAACCGTTTAAGGCGGAATAGTCGATAGCCCGCAACTTAATTTTATACCCAGGTAATATAACGTGATTGATTTTTAAAGACTGAGGAAAACTCGGCACATTCAGCTATGTCAAATACTTGAAAGCGGCCGGGTCAGGAGTCGTAATAATCGTCGGGTATGTATGAGGAGATGCATGAATGTAGAAGAGGCGAATAATGTTTGCAGAGACAGAGTGGTGTGGCGTTCGGTTCTCTCTGCCTACCCCTGCGGGGAAACGGCGTGATGGTAACTTGATTAGTTAGATTTTTTGTTCTTGCTTAAAACATTGCCGTTTATGTATTGAAAAAATAAGTTTTCTTCGAATTAAATATATATGGTTTTGAAAAGAAAAGAATTGTTTAAAGATAAGGAGTTTTGAAAAAATTATAAATATTTTTTCAATAATAATATTTTTTTTAAAAGTGCCCAGAGACACACGTCTGGCTTCTTGCGCAGCCGGTCGCGTTCTGAATTTGTACGTTTGATATGTCACCCTTAACGACACACTCACATAGTACCTACTGCGTATATGAATCGAAAATATGACATACTGGCACTATGTAACAATATAGCGAAGAATACGGAAATCTGGGTTAAAACAGGGATTTTAGAGTTAATGTTTTCTGCCAGTATAACCACGATATGACGAAGATTATCCAAAAGAGAGTGCGAGCTGTATGGTGTTTATTCAGTACGTACAGTATTTCAGAGGAATCGAGAGCTTCACTTACCTAACGGTATATTGGCAACTGCTCTCGCTCGCGCTGGCTGCTGTGGGTAGGTACTAAATAGTACCTGACCCTGCGGTCCTGCTATGCTGGCCCGCGTGGGCCATGCGGGGTGCACCGTGCGCCTTCGTGATGGTGCCCCTCGCAGTTCGCTAGAAGACGTTACGTGATCTCGGCCCTCCGCTGCCCGATCACGAGGCTGCAGATATCGTGTGCCGCAGTCGCGCGCCTTTGATGTTTTTGCTAATTTCTGTTTTCTGCGAAATGAGAATTATGTTATCCTTTTTTTTCCTTTTGTCTAACTTCAAAGGTAAATTATATAATCATTTGAAAAATACCGGATTTGTTTAGTAGTCTGTGTTTTAATTATTAAATCATAAATTTAACTGTTTTAAGAATGGACTCCTTTAACAAGCCAGATAAAGCGGTAGTGCATTTATGAACAGAAATTCAAAATGATTTTTGCAGATATTTTGGTCACGTTGAATAAAACTCTGTGAAATAAAACTTAGTTTTTAACCACTTTTATTTTTAGTACTTTTCTTCAATCGGTTCCGACAAGGACCTTGTCATCTTCAGGGATAGACATGAACATGTACACCGGTTGGAGAAAAGTACCAAAAATAATAGTGATTAAAAATATTGTTTAATAAGTGTAAAAAAATGTAATATTTTATTTTAATTGTATATTTTTATTATATCAATTTTAGGGTCATTCTTCGTACGGAAATAAGCGTTTTTTTGTTGCGATCAATTGCATGTAATTATATATGCCTTCGTAATAAAGAAAACTGAAGTATTGGTTTTCCGTGTTTTTTTTTTTTAATATAAGATTATCTTATATAGAATTTGGAAAAATACATACCTCGGCCGCTTATATAACAAGATTTTTTTTAAATTCAAGATATTACAAAAGAGAGAAAAAAAACACTCAAATGAAACTTGATATTCCGCATCGTAATATTGTGTGGAATACACGTACCTTTATGTATGTGCAGTGATGCCTTCTAAATACATTATCACATTCATACATACAAATATTCATATGCATTCTCTATATTAAATCGATTGAAGAATTGCACAGGGCTTTATTGGGTAATTAGCAGAACATCGCTGCATGTGACATCGCCACGCCTGGTTGCAGAATGCCAGCATTTTGTTTTTGAGAATACCGTAATTAAATCACTTATGAAAATAGAACTTACTGGAATTCGTATCAGTATGAAAATTACAGCCCTGAGGTAAAATTGGCGAAATTCGGTTATCCGACCGAAGTTTTCCGATATTTCGCGAACCGCGTGCCATTCGCCCCTACGCTGTGTGACCTTCAGGGTTCACGCACTCCCCCGTACTGGCGCGAGCCCCCGGCCGGAGCGCGCGGAATTGTGTTACAAGTCTGAGCAGGAACTTCCAGCCCTGATAATCTACCTCTTGTCACTACTAACGTACGAGAACTTACGCAATACCTTTTAAAAGGATCTAGAGACGGCGTCTCCATTGTGAACCGACTACAAAAGGATCGGAGTTGTACGTTGGAAATATCAATAACTTCCCGCGTGGCGGAATGATGGAGTGGCGTTCTGTGCATGATTCATACGGCTGTGAGTCGCCAACAGTAGTTAGACTTTGTGTTCACAGCGAGACATATTTTACTTGCATTACAAATCGACCATGCTTCAAATTATGTTTAAAACAACACACTGCAACACCAAACCGATTTTGAACAGATAAAATCACCATTATAATACGCGAGGACATAATAAAATACATTTTGAGCCGATAAACACAACTTAGCTTGGAGTAAGGTCCTTACAATCTATTGCCTATACCCAAATTAACCAGCTGCCTGACATATATAAAATAGAATCCAATCAGTGATCCAAAAGGAATGAACTGAACTTTATGAATACTTTAACTTTGTGAATACTTTATGGAAAGATATTGTTGTTAGTGATTAGTTATGTTTTCTTATTTTTTTTTCTTTTAAACATGCTTCTTACCTCATGTTTTTTAAATGCCTATTTACTATACCTTTTATTGCTTTATATTTTACATTTTGCCCTGTGTTTTCTTATTTGCTACTTTTTTGCGGTCTTGTTGACCGTAATTCCTTGTCCCAAAATGAATAATGGAAATTACTCATTGGGAATATTATATATGTGACACATCGCTCACTCCTTTCAAGAACGTCATAAATAAAAAAATAGTCAATTTTTAGATGTGCATGTTTTCGGAATGGCCTGAAAATGTACTATATCTCAGCAAAAGAGGCATATTTTATCTTAATATTTACCCGCTATAGGGCAGAAAGTGTTGTTTTAGCATTTTGAAGAAAAGATATTGTTCAATTACTTTTTTAAATATACTAAATATTTTTCAAATGGAGAAAAAACCTTCAGGTTTTACCTAAAAAGATCTGTTGCACTGTAAAAAGTTCAATACGTGGCTTGATATTTATTTTTAATATATTGTATTATATTTTTAAACTTTAAAAACGTTCTCCTGAAAAATCATGTTTTTGATTTATGACGTTCTTGAAAGGAGTGAGCGACATGTATTAGTATGTTTGAATAAATAAATTCTATTATTTAGAATGATTTACTACCTTCCAGATGTGAAGTTCGAATATTTAGTTCTTGTTTTAACGGAAATATAAAAGCATCTCAAAAGTGTCCGAGGAGATTACCTCCCCGGGTCCAGCATTTAACCAACAAAGGGACATCAGCCCGTTCTTTACGACCTATTGTGTGCCGGTGCTATGCGCAATATTATTTACGCAATGCACCGCGGACTGCGGGCGCGTGTGCCAACCAATAACTTTCAAAAACAATTTTCTGCGTCTTTTGTAATAAAACGCCAAGTATTGACAGTCAAACACCATTGTGAAATGTTGTCATTTAAAACGCAAAAAAACTGTCCATTTCGTTTCAATGTTTCAAAAAAAAAAATACAAGGATTTGTTTATAGCATAGATTCCCAAAGTTGACTGGGCTACGGACCTATCTAACAAAAATTTCCAATCTTTTGACCCACCTCTTAGCTGTAAGTTAATTTCAATTTTTAGGAATTACATATAGCTGAATGAAATATTAAATTTATCATGTTGTATTTTTTTTTATTTATGTGTACAGTGACGAGGGTCCACTCAATATTCGCTCGCGACCCACTTATGGTTCGCTACCCATAGTTTCGGAAACCATAGTTCATGGTGTTTTCTCTTTGTCGTTGTGATAGGGTTTAGTAGTTACTTACCAAGGCACTCTTTGTCTGACTAAATACACTTTTTTCAATTCCATTCGAAATAAAATGCATAGATCATAAAGCAACAACCATGGTATATATATTTTTCTGCGTTTTATTTTTTAGTTGACCATTGACTTGGTTTCGTAGTACCGACATCAGCAGATCGGAGCTGTCTCTTAACGACGAAATCTGGTCTCTAGTCGATTAAAATAAAAGTAGACAAAATTATATAGTTGATGTTTTATCATATAAAATGCTGTTTCACCAACAAAAATTAAATCAAATAAAAATGTTTACGGATTTTATAAACTTTTGGTTGCCTGTTTTTATATAAGCGAATTAAAAAATATCTGGTGACGTGATGTGATGTGAAAATTAAAAGTATAATCATTATTATTATTATTATCGTAGTATGTCTTGTTGAGAAAATAATATTTATTTGATATTTACTTGGAAAATACCACTATTTATTCAAATCTATTGTAACACGTGTTGCGACGTATTTAACATCTATATCAAACACCGTGTGTTTAAAAAAAATACTGGTATTAGCAAGTAAAATTTATATTTAAAATGGATAGATTACCGCAAAGTGACTGGCGAATTAATTAATAGAAAATAGTATTAATTTAATCTCAGGCTTTGTGACGGACTAAGGAAGTAGTCTGCGGGTTTTGTTCGTGTTGCCTCTTTCCCCTCCACTTTCTACCTGCATTCGCCATTTTAGATTGGTTGCATCGTGTTGCATCACTTTACGTAAAAATATTATTTTTGTAAATAGGTTTGTTCAAATATTACCTAGTACGATGGGGCAAGCTGCAGAGTGCACAGGACCCGGCCGGAGGTATACGTTTTTTGTTGAGAAAGGTTCCTCGGAGATTGGCAGGTGGCCCAGCTGCCGATGTGTGTATGTATAGGGTGTTTTTTTTTAGAGGTTTGGTTTTAAATCTGAGAATATTGTTTCTACAGACTGTCAATTTGACATTTGACAGTTATTTTGTAGTAAGTACGTTTTGCCATTCCATCATGAACACCTACTAGAAGTAGACTGAATGACCACTATGCGTGTCGTAGGTTCGGTGAATGGGCTAAAAACTTTTCAACGCAAAATTTTGTTCACCGATGAGGCACATTTTTGGTTAAATGGCTGTCAATAAGCAGAATTGCCGAATTTGGAGTAGAAAAAAACCCAGAAAAGCCTTTGTCGAGACGCCCTTACATCCATTAAAAGTCACTGTTTTGTACGCTTTATGGGCAGGTGGAATCATTGGCCCAGAACCATGATTACTGACTTCGTAACTCAGTTAAATGACATTGATGTGACAGAGCTGTGGTTTCAACAAGATGGCGCAACATGCCACACGGCGGGTGCCACCATCAATTTACTGCGGGAAATTTGAATTTGTAATCCTCTAAAAAAAACATCCTATGGATGTAGAGATGTAGAATGGCGGCGCAGACGCGGCCCTTGCCTCGCCTCCTGGCTCTGCCTCGTCTCACCCTGCTTTGTTGCGCTGAGACGGCGGACGGCCGATAGCGGTGACTGTGTCACACAAGGCTCGCTTTGTAGGTGGTAAAATTTTGTTTTCATTTTATCGCAAGTTTGCAATGATCGAACAAGCCGTCACGTCACGGAGTTGATTGTATGAAAATAATTACTTTAAATTTCCTATTTATTTGCGCGTCATGATTAAAATTGAAGAGAAATAGCCTAATTAGTAATTGGATTGCATTGATTAGTCCTTTGGTGAGAGATGAAAGGGAAATAGGGTAATTAAAAAAAATATTGCCTTATTTTTAAAGAATTCTGTTCGTACTTTACTTACGTTCGTACATTGCTGTGTTTAACCGTATGCACACCGTACGTTGTTTGGAAATGATGTGGAATGCATCAAAACACGTGTCACAATAGATTTTCAGAAATAGTAGTATTTACCAAGTAACACTTAAAAAAATTCAATAAAATATTTTTAGAAAAAAACTATGTTTTGAACAAACAAGCTTACGTTTTGTAAAAACAAAATCCATCAATATTTTTTTCTCCATACTTTGATATCCATTAAAAGATAACCTTACTGTGTCTGTAGGTAAATGTATACATAGTTTTATGGTGTATTAATATTTTTATGATATGTATTATTTTCATGTGTGCTCTGGTCAGGAGTCGAAATAAACGGCGGATATGTATGAGAAGATGCATGAATGTGGAAGTGGCGAACTTTGTTTGAAAAAATAGGGTGGTGTGGTGTTCTATTCTCTCTGCCTTAACCCTGCGGGGAAGCGGCGTGATCGCTAGTTAGTAAGTTTTTGTTACATAAGATCGCTTGGTGTCTATTTTTTATACATAATTTTGTATTGAAATGTCAATAGAATTATATTAAAATTGCCGCCTTGACCTGGTTAGCTAGATACATGACAGCGAAACTCTCCTATTCGGGGGTTTAAATATGCCAGCTGTTACGGAAATTCATATTATTAATTATGATTTAATTTTGACCAATATAAATCGACGGAAATTACAAGTTTGAAATTTTAATCAATAATAATAACGATTTTTTTCCAACAAAAACAGCATTTTTTCAATTTAGCTAATACCTTATTGATAAAGATTATTTTGCTTCCAATGTATCCGGTTTTGAGTATGATTATAATAGCTTGTTGCGGTTTAGTTATCCAAAAAAAAATATATCCATTTTTAATAATTGGGCTTAAACGGTGTAAATATTGTATTTTTTGTCATTTTTATATTTTCTGATTTCTTAGAATCCTTATAATTCAGTAAAGCATTATATCCGAAAAGCTAGGTAGGTACTTGCTTATTTTAGATTTTATTTGAAGTACAAATTCTAAGCAATGGTAAATCTTTTAAAATACATTTTGCTAACTTCTCAATCTTGTGGATGTGTTTGCAGCAACGAATGACGATTATTTCGCCATTCCGGTCTATCATTCGCCACCCTCTTCAGCTCCTCATACGTTGGGCAGCCCATACCTCGTTCAAGTCGCAAAGATATTGCTAACTAACCACGATGTATTATCTAATCTAATAACTACAATTCATTCGCCGTTAATTTTAAGTTTTATAATCGTTCTGGGTGTTAATACGAATTCGGCCAACTTCCTAAGGCGTCGTCCTAATACGACTCGATTACGCGATCGTCGCGAATTTTACTTGTGCGAATCTGCGATTAAACATACATATCTCGAATAAGTGTCCTAATTGGTCGCGCGAATGCCAATTAGGACATTTATTGGAGATCTGTTCGTTTAATCGCGGATTCGTACTAATAAAATTCGCGAGAACTTGCGATGGTCGCGTAACTGCGTTGTATTAGGACGACGCCGAACTGCGCGAATTTTAATTTCCAGCAAAACCATTTTTGGATATTCACCCACTGCGTTAATTTCGAAATGTTTCGTCTCTCGACTATTTTAATATCATATGTTTTACCTGAGCATGTGCTAATACTACAACGTACATTACAGTATTTTCATCATTACAAAACACGAGGATATAACAAAATACGTGTGGAGCCGATAAACAAGTTTGGGTTGACCAGCTGCTTGACATATAAATTAGAACCCAATCAGGGATCCAAAATAAATGAACTGAAAAAATACTTTATGCAAAGATAGTTGTTTTCATATAATTTTTTGACATCTCATCAAAGATGAAGAAGAATATGGAAGTCTGGGCATTTACGGGGCTGACGACCGTCATAGGCTGGTTTAAGTGATCACTTTACACACGTGTAACATTCACCAATTCTACCCATTATTGACAACCACACTACTCAAATTCTTGGAAGTTCTATGTATATGAACCAATTTAGAAACCTTGTTCTTTAATCACTAGAACTTCACTAGAGACATCTATTGGTGAGATGTAAAGAAGCTTTTTATTAAGCAGAAACTCTTATATTAGTATGTGAGATCCGAATCCTGGATTATAATCACACACATGAGAAACGCCAGAAAATACCATTTTCATTTTTATTATTGAGCTTATAATTTTCATCTTTGATGAGATGTCAAAAAATTATATGAAAGTAACTCCTGTAATTGGAGATAATCCAGATTTTGTGAACAAGTATTTGGACACACTCAAAATGTTGTAGATAGTTGTTTTAGTGATTAGTTATATTTTCTCATTTGTTTCCTTTAAACATGCTTCTTACCTTATGTTCTTTAATCCTATGTTCCAAAATGAGAAATGGAAATTACTCATCGGGAATATCATATTTATGACTATGCAATATGTTTTAAAATAAATAAATAATAAAATAAGTGTTTGCACGAGCATAGCGCTGCTGTAGCCGGCGACCGGGGCCTTGTGCCTCACGCCCTGCGACGCGCCGGGTAACGGGAATCGAGTCGAGCACATCGCGTAACGCCGAGATTGCTTACACTCTAACCGCTACGCGACAAACCGACATATTTGATGTCTAACCTGCTCGCGGTTATGCTCAAATTACCTTCATCACTACAACTTTTTTGCTAGAAACAATTATTGGAACCTACCTTTGTACGTATATGTACATATTATTTTCCTTTTGCCAGATAAGTTTTGTGTATACCTTATTTTATATTCTCGAAAGATAGGAAACAGAATGTAGGTATTATTAATACCGGACTTAACTGATTTGAAACTAACTAACTAACTAACTAACCATCACGCCGCTTCCCCGCAGGGGTAGGCAGAGAGAATCAAACGCCACACCACTCTGTCTTTGCAAACATTCTTTGCCTCTTCTACATTCATGCATCTCCTCATACATACCCGACGATTATTACGACTCCTGACCCGGCCGCTTTCAAGTATTTGACATACCTGATTGTGCTAAGTTTTCCTCGGTCGTCCTCTGCTTCTTTTTCCAACTACATTCGCCTCATAAATTTGTTTAACCGTTCTTTCTTCACTCATACGCTCCACATGTCCAAACCATCTCAACACACCTTTCTTAATTTTATCGATAATGCTTATCTCAGCCTTACATTCTTTCCTTATTTCATCATTCGAACATCTATCAAACATCGTTTTGCCACACATTCGTCTGAGGGATCGCATTTCGACTGCATTCAGTCTGCTTTCATCCTTCTTTTGCCAACTCCATGCTTCGCTTCCATACATAAGGGTTGGAACCAGAACTCCATTGTGTACTGCCAGTTTAGCTTCCGCTGATAGATTTTTATTTGCTAAAACTGATTTTAGTGCACCATTCACTCTGTTCCCAGCATTCACTCTCCTTTCTATGTCTTTATCAATCTTTCCATCCCTAGAAAACATACTACCCAAATATATGAAATCATCTACCTGTTCCAAAATCCATGATTTGAAACCATGTTGAAATATGTAGTAAGTAAAAAGAAAAATGTTACACACTCTTAAGACGATACGTAAAAATAGCTCCATAAAAATACTGCAAATATTTTAGTATTAAAGTTAAATCAATGGGACTACAATATCAAATTCGACCACAATATTTACGCCATGATGACTTTTCTCTAATTATTTAGTGTCAAAATACTTTAGTTTTTATAAATGTGTCGTTATTCTAATCACTAATTAAGTTAAATAAATTTTATAAGCAAGTGGTCGATGCTGCGACAAGGCTTTTGGTAAAATCTGTGTAAGATGGGCCATGTACCGATTTGATAAGCGTATATTAATAAGACAGTACTCTAAACACCATGGATTTAGATGCTAGAACTGTTAAGGAGTTGTATTTTCGTAAAACTTTATCTTAACCGCTGAAGGGTATGTTTATACACGTCTCTAGGAATGGGAAATAAACGTGACGGATTGAGGTCAGTTGGATGCTGGTTAGTGCATTATTACTGCTGCAAACGAAGTTGGTTGCTTCAAAGATATTGCGAGGTACGAGGATGAATTCTTGGAATTCAAGATGCATATTTGACTAGTAAGTAAATAATTGTAGACTATATAAAAAAATAAACCATGTCATTTGTCTAAATTGGTTATATAATGGTTTTAAAGGGTCGTGTATCGAATAGTGTATTGAAATCGTAAAAGGACATACATATTCAGAGATGCTATAACATATCTAGGATCTAAACGCTAAGAATAACTACGGTTAAACCTCATACGTATCTACCTAGGATCTAAAATATATAATACTCCACCAAAGAAAATGCGGTGATATGAAAATATTCCATTTATCGAAAAAAGAGATTTTAAAAACGTTATAGAGACCATTTTCAACCTTTGATCAATGTGTGTCAAATTACTTTCATTACTTTGTAATTGTAAAAATACAAATATTTATATGTATAAACATGTATGTATTTTTTAACGTATCTTGCAGGTATTACATCTATTAACGCCATATCTGTCCTTTCCATAACAGTTTCGTATCGTTTCCAGTACTTTGCTAATTTCATACATATATAATAATATTATTTATTGATTCGGCATTAACTTTGTGGAATAACATATTGATTATTTCAAAAATATAAACACTTGTAATAAACCACTTAATGAGTTTGATTTTTATACACGACTAGTTTCGAAAACATCTGTAAGATTTCGAAACTAGTCGTGTATAAAAATAAAACTCATTAAGTGGTTTATTTTAAGTATTTTTTTTAAATAATCGATATATTATATATTATAGCGTATTGTATAATCTCGAAGCAGTTGTTATGCGGAGAGAAGAGGAGCGAATAAATGATAGAAGATGCAATAAGTGGCGGTAACGGAACCCATCTGGTCCACATAATATTGTTCACTCGCTTCACACTCGTAAACTCGTCAACGGAAATTTCATTCGTCTAAATGAAAAATGGTAACTGTTTATGGGAATAATTTATATCTACAAACCTCATAAATAACACTATTTTAGTTCTTTGCACGAGCGGTTTCTACCCTTGCGAAAATAAACGCTCTAGTAGCGAAGAAATTTCAACGTGTTGAAATATTGTACAGGGCGCAGAAATCGAAATCATATTCTATGCAAAAATTAATTCAAGAATTTTATGACGTATTTTAATTTAATCCAAATTTCGTTCAAACATCACACTATTTCGTGTGTTTATATATCCCATACGTTTTGTTGGTTGTGTCAATACTTTTTGTAGCATTTTACCTGAAAGCTGACAGGATGTTACACAAAATAACTGTTGTATAAAGCAAAATTGTAAACATGCTAAAAACGATATTTTTACTGATATTTTAACAGAGGTGTTGAAGTTATCGAGATAGGTATATGGAAGTCTTGATATTTACAAGGCCATATGACCGTATTCCCATTTCCACAACTTCTTCATCTCTGTCAACATATTAATATACATGCTGATAACAACTCTATTATGGGGATTAGATTTAAAAATTTTAATTAATGTTTTACTTAGTAAATACCACTACTTCTTAAAATCTACAGTGACACGTGTTTCGATGCATTCCGCATCATCCTCAAACACCGTATGAAATGATGCGGAATGCATCGAACACGTGTCACAGTAGATTTTAAGAAATAGTAGTATTTACTAAGTAAAACATTAATTAAAAATGGATAGATTTTACATCAATTAATGAAATTAGATTTAAAATATTGTTAACCACAATGTGCGTTAATTAGTGCATTTACGAAGCAATCACATTTTTGCTTAGTATTTTTTAAGTAAACAGCATTATACGCACGTTTGCCAATACAAATAAACTACTTACCTACATATTTTCGATCAACATTGGTATAGTTGTACAGTATGTAGACAGCTAGCCGTTTTTGCCCTTAGTACGAGACGCGTAACTTGTAAATGTAAACACGCATGTCGCGTATCACGAGTTGCGATAGGTCGTGAAAGGAAATAAGAGCAATATTGTTACGGCTAAATGTCGTCGGTGACCGGGCGTAGATCGAATTCGTTTAATATCCAACAGTTCGCTGTTATCAAACACCCATTTGGCAGTCTGGCCCATTACAAAAGCTCTTGTTTGGCTCGACTGCCATTAGCGATCCTGTGTGAGCGAACAGCCCGTAATTTTACTCGCAAAACGTGGTCATCAAATAGTAGGACTGTTTCTTTCTCCAGTAAAAGCGTCGGGTGTCGGCAGTGTTGCCATATATACAGATTTATCTGTATTGATACAGATTTTAGGCTGCCGTTACAGATGACAGATTTTACTCTTAGGTAGTACTTTTAGTTTTATACAGATTTTTGGAATTGGAAATAGTATATGATAAAACAGAAGAGTGAAATTATGTATAGATTCGAGCATGATTAACATTTGATAATAAGTACTGAAACGTTGGAAGGATTATTACTACCAAAACAACTACAATGATCCATGCTACAAACTAAAAATAGAAAAGGATTTGACTTCTAAATTTAATAAAAATGTGCATAAAAATAAATTTTATATTTTGGGTTATTGATTCTATACAGATTTCTAGACTGTTTGATTCAGATTTTTTGGTTTGGCATATGGCAACACTGGGTGTCGGGTTCAGTATTATAATTTTTATTAAAGCCACGCTTTAAACGCTTCACGAAGATAATGTAATGATAATAATTGGTCCGGTCTTGGCGCTCGTATAACCCTCCAGCGCAGTCTGCCTATCATCTGATAATTATAATTGGTCGGAAGTGCAGATTACTCACGACAGGAAGTGGTAGAATAGATATAATGTACCCTAGCGTCCGTGATTGTAGGAACTCGGACTCTAAGTGAGCAAGTCAAAGGGCGTGAATCTGACACATGCTCTGCCGCTCGATAATGTCGTATGAAGAGTGTTCTGTAATAATAAAGGTGATAAAAAGTCGCTTTGCATAATGACACCTTTCGCAATATGCTATCGTCCAACATTGAATTTTTAAACCTGTAATTCTAGTTCCAAATAATATGTCCATGAGCATACCAATTCTTTTCTGAGTTTGCTCAGGGGGGGTTTTCTCTCATTCTTAATTGCGAAATGACATTTCAAGAATTCGCACCAGCTAAAGTTAAAACATTTTTGCCTTTTTGTCTATCGCGTAGGAAATATACTTTATTTTAAATTGTATCAATTTGAACGCGTTTGAAATGAAATATAAAGTTTTCTTTTCGTTTCGCGAACTCACTTCACATTTTGCCTTTGAATACATACTGACGTTTTGTAATTTTTTTCCCGCCTTTACGAAATCCAGGTATTTAAAAAAAGTTTTTTTATTATGTACATAAATATATATATATATATATATAATTATTTTCAACTATGTGTCCCTACTGTTACAGAATATGAGTCAAGATGTGACCGAATTGGCGGATCGAAACACGAATCTCAGAGTCAGTAACATGAGATGTGGACTTGGTACTTGATATTTATACTGTACTCGTACTTAGAGGTACTGGTAGACATTGCCTATCAGTAAAGTTAACGACCGCGTAAAATATACTGAGAAAAATCTTCCCTTTTTGGATTCTCCCCCTCCCCTCTCAACTCCGTACATGATCCTCCCTACACCTCCTGAGCCATCTTTTATATTATCAACGTACTTCTACAGTATGATAAATTTGCAGTATTTTAACTATATAATCATTTAAACTTGTTTTACCTTTAAATTTCTTAAAATAATCAAATAATTCAAAGTTTAAAACTTGACCACTATCACTAGTTTGTTTTTGTTTGGTTGGAATATTTTTTTACATCGCAATAAATTCGCCAATGTGCACGTATTTTGTAGAAGGAGTTGTGAATAAACAAATAAAATACAATGATTGGTTAGCAATACATATGAAAGGTACTTCCATTCTGCAGTTGCGCCTGCAGAATACAAGTTACATTTCTTAGTACCGCCTCCGATATGTTGGCTCGAACAACTATCTACGCAACGGTACTTCTTGAGGTGGTCGTGGTAGGTTTTGTATTTAGGTCAGGCGGACTTATAGTCCCTTAGCGTCATTGGCGAAATTATCGTCAAATATTCGCTTAATATTGCTGCCAATCCGAGGTTTTCTCGCGCTGTGTATTTTGTATGAATGGAATAGTGGTCGGTTCGAAAGTAAAAATGTTACAACGCTAAATTAGTTGGCGTTTGTAGCGATGCATGTGTTACGCACAGAACGGAGCTGTACATGAGGAGTACCGTTAGCCCGTTAGCGATTAGGCGAACCGTCAACCTGCCGCTTCTTGCGCCTCGTGGCTGATGGCCTCTCTGCCTCTCTGCCTCTGCTCAGTTAGACATTTATGATTTATTACTGTAACGCATCATCTATGTGCGACTTACTATTAACAGAAGTGTACGAGTATATATTTTAGAGCTATAACTTTTTATTATATTATTTAAAAAGCTTTTTTTATATCGAGAAGAGTGTAGGGTATTCATTATTTACTGTATATTCTACATTAGCAATGCCGAATCAACATAAATTTTCACTTCTTACGCTGTTCGGATGAAAGTTGTCTGAAAATATGTCAAAATTGGTAATACGTATACGTTTCCTCGCGGCTCGGAACGTTACATATTTTTATCCGTGTTACGTATTTGAATAGTGTGCGAAATGTTCCCGTGCGCGGGCAAGGATGGCAACCATTTTGAATTATCGGTTGTTCAACCCCGCGAGGGGTGATCGGCCGACAAGGTTCGCGGCGCAGTTTCATTTTCACATTATCGCTTTTCTATCAAACGACGCCAACGGATTTATTCAATATTTTTAACCGCTGTATGCTTTATCGAGGTATTATAACTTTCCACATGCACTTTGTGGCGATTAAGGTAGGTTTTGGCTCCAAATAACCATATTAAAAACACGTTTTTCTGCAGGCGTGTATTCAACTAATTAAACTTTTTGGGACTGCATGTATATAATACATAAATGATCAAATTATCCTACATTATTATAAGATATGAATATACCATTTATTTCAGGGGTAGGCAGAGGGTAAGGGCGGGATAAAGCGTTCGGGCGGATTTGTAAAATGAGTTGAATGTACGATTTACATAAATTATTTGTTACACGGTGCCTTTGGACGGATTTTACAAGGAAATGTACATTTTAAAAGTATAATTTGTTTAAATAATGAAATATTTTACCGCTGCCGACAGTGAAATAGCCCCGGGTCTCGTAATATGTGTATTTCGGAAATTAACACACAACTTTCATAAGCATAATTCCAAGTTATGACATCATTTTGAGCGTATCATTGTTCCGGGAACCTTAAGGTAAACTTACCTTTATTTTAAGTGCATTCTAAAGCATCGTCGATTCTGCGTTCATTCATTACTGCTAGATCATAATTTATTTGTTACTAATGACGTCATTCAGTGTTCCTGTTATAATTTTGACCTTACAACAATAACTCTACAAAAAGATGTTAAATTTAGATCCTAATTCTCTATATCCTACCCATGTTCATTTATAATAATTATTTTTCTGGTAAATAACCATCGCTCTGCTGTACCCATGTGCCTAAAATTTATATAATCGCAACTAAATTCGTTATGTTTAACAAAATGTTCAATGACGCATTGTGGAAATCGGATAAAATTCTATTCTATTCCTGTCTGAATTGTTTTCGCTTGTTAAAAAAAATATGAATTTTACGTTTAGTTTTATTTTTTTAGTCCTAATAGAAAAAGACAATTGTTTATTTACCTTCTTGAAAATGTCAAATATACAAATATATCTATGTGAAAAATTGAAATGTAAAATGGCAGAGTTGCGTTTTTTCATGTTAATTAAGAACATTTATAAATTTCGAAATTTCTATACCGATAAAGATTATATAAATTTAAAAAATATTTTAAACATTTTGAGTGTGTCCAAATACTTGTTCACAAAATTAGGATTATCTCCAATTACAGGAGTTATTTTCATTTTATTTTTTGACATCTCATCAAAGATGAAGAAGAATGTCATAGATAATCATAGATATCTCTACTGAAGTTCTAGTGATTCAAGAACAATGTTTCAAAATTGGTTCATATATATAGAACTTCCGAGAATTTGAGTAGTGCGGTTGTCAATAATGGGTAGAATTGGTGGATGTTACACGTGTGTAAAGTGATCACTTAAACCAGCCTATGACGGTCGTCAGCCCCGTAAATGCCCAGACTTCCATATTCTTCTTCATCTTTGATGAGATGTCAAAAAATAATATGAAAAAAAATATTGTTTTTATCAAATAAATAAAAAACAGGGCAGTCGGGTTAACTCAGGATACGGCCATATCATTATCTTTTGTTGTTAACAGTTTCCAGCAAACAGCGTGCGGTCTAATTACTTAACTGGTTTAGTTTTTTTTGTCCTGGGTTGATTTCCTGAAGTTTGGCGATCACCTTTGCCATTAGGCATTATTCCTCCGGCGGAGGGAGGGCTGTGCGTGTCTGCCGACCTTGACCCTGGCGCGACCTGCCCCACAGTGCCGCCGCCGTCTGTGGCCGCGCCCCCGCCCCCGCCCCTGCGCATTGCGTCACACGCTCTCCTCACTATACTCCTGCCCGTCGCCTCATCCTGTATCTGCGCGGGCTGGGCTCGATACTGTACCCACAACATCCCCGCAGACGTCGCGGCAGCGTGTACCGACACATCGCTCACTCCTTTCAAGAACTTCATAAAGCAAAAATCGTCAATCTTCAGTTGTGCGTGTTTTTGGAATGCCCAGAAAATGCACACTATCCCAGCAAAAGAGGCATATTTTGAACTTAATATTTACCCGCTACAGGGCAGAAAGTGTTGTTGCATTTTTAATATATTTTTAAAAGGTATTGTAATATATTTTTTTAAATATACTTAATATTTTTCAAATAGAGAAAAAACCTTCAGATTTCACCTAAAAAGATCTGTTACACGGTAAAAAGTTCAATAAGTGGCTAGCAATTTTTTTTTAATACATTGTGTTATATTTTTAAACTTTAAAAACGTTCTCCTGAAAAATCAAGTTTTTTGATTTATGACGTTCTCGAAAGGAGTGAACGACATGTTCAAGTCCCCCCGACGACTGTTGATATCATTAAATTAAATTAAATTTATTAAATAATTAACATATACATGACAAACTAACATTCGAGGAGTGTATAATAACACAAATTACAAAGTATATATAAAAAAAGACAACAGATTACAGTAATCCCCCCTATAACGCTGAGATAGGTACCACGTTATCGGAGAGAATGATATAGGGAATTTTATGTTTTAAAATTGTATTTCTATTTTAAATTACTCATTTCAGTCATTTCCGCTAGTTAACATATAAAAATACAATTTAAAATATTAACCCCCTATAAAATTTCCTTAGATAAAAGGGTACCTATGTCAACGTTGTAAGGGGGTTTACTGTACAAGTAAATAAATTGTTAAAGTTGTAGAAGAATCCCGCCTCGGAATACGCCTTCAGACACATGGAACAGATCAATATCCTGTGTGATATTGTTCAACATAGCGGTGGTTCTTCCTACAGGCATAACCATCGGCAGGTTGGTCCTGTATATAGGAATGTGAAACAATTTATGCCGACGCTGTCTTAGGAAACTATCGGGAACATACAGACCAATGCTCCGAATAATTTCAGACATTACCAACAACAAAAAATATTCCGTGTTATGAATAACAAGTAATTTTAACCCACGAAATCTACGGTGAACAATAAAACGCGCATTGTTATATTCTTGCAAATGAAATTAAAATTTCGATTTTTCGTAAGTTACACGATGGACCAATATTAATGCGAGTAATGGACACTATTTTTTAGGATTTTTTTCCAGAAAATAAAACGCAGGTAATTATTCCTCGCGGAAAAAAGGCACACGCATATCGCGGCTGCTGTAAAATAATTGAAAATGCCAAAATTTAAATGAATAGTGTTTTATCATGAGATTATATTTGTATTCAAATTGGTAATGCATAAAAAATAACAGAACATTGGAGGAACAAGAAATCTACGTGAACATACTATATTTATGTAGTTACGATAAGACTACCGTTTTGAAAGATATTAAAGTGATGATGAGGAATATGACTTCATACAACTTCTTTATTACCTCCATAATTATATGAAGGTTATGAAAAAGCTATATGAAACGGGAGCAAATATCTCTAATGAAACTTCGGAAAAACGGGAAATGCGTCGGATCTACGCTGTGTTAACTTGATCGTTAATTATATGAGGGCAAGGTGATACAGTTCCGCGCACCAAACCCGAGGACAGGGGTGGAATGTAATTAAAGAGATACAGGTGACGTAAGAGAATGATTCTAAGGTAAAGGGAATTGTTGCTTTATGAGAAAGGAAATAGTGGAAGAAGAGTAACTAGAAAAAGGTGAATATCTCGAGATTTGATCTATACACGTACAATATGTACGAATCCTAGTCATAAAAAAAATCAATTCACTCTCAATAATCATAATCACAAGTCTCATTTCATTTCAAACTCTTTCAAAACTCAAAAAAATAACGTGTAAAAAATATATTTAAATCAACGAATCAGTGAATCACTGAACGGATCTACGTTCATGAAAAAGATCCAATTGTTCAATCAGTGTATATGAGCGGAGCATTAAGATCCGGGTATATTTTTATTAAAATACATAAAATAATATTGCATTCGTATAGTTCTATTCATAAGATTGGTTAATAAATTGGTTATGAATGATGTTGTGATATTGGAAATACTAAGTAATCGGAGCCCTCAAATGAATTTACGCTTTTATCGCTAACAATCCAAAATAATTGCCTCGGGACGTTTTAAATCAATCTTTTTTCATTTCTCGCCGTGCTGCGTTTGTCGTTCGGTCGCTCGGCGACGAGGATTTTTCCTTTTGCATTATTCCGTTTCATTACAAATAGCTGCCGGCGTAACGTTACGTACTGCGCTGGAGAGTTTTCCACACAATGATGATTCAATCATGCGAGTGATTTGTCACGGCAACCACCGGCGAGGTTACGTTCAACTTTTTATGACGCTTCGCCGAACTTTGGCAAAGAATTGCATGTTTGACGTTCCTAAATACATTGTCGTCTAATCCGGCTTCATAATTTTACCGCTATTGGGTCTTCCTTAACAATTAAAAACATTGTTCTCCTCTCTTAACTTGTTACTTTGTAAATATATATAAAAGTTTTTTTTAAAAATTATTTCAAATAAATATCGGCCCATCTGCCTCCTGAAAAATTCTTGGAAATGAAATAATGAAATTTTTGCATCTCAGATTTTAAATATGTTAGAAAACGGGGAAGATGTTTGTTTTAAAATGAATCCCGCACAATCTCAGACGGTTAAGGATGAGAGCTTTTGGCTCGAAAGGCGTATTGTTTTTCAGTGTGATCCTGTCTTTCCGTTGCAATTTCTAATAAATAAACGATTCAGTACGAATTCAGACACGTTCAGAGATATAAGATATTTTCCTGAGCCAATGTGAATTAACTGCTTTTCAAATATGTATTTTGTCATTTTCGGTTCATTTTTCATTGCTTTTTTTTTTAAATACTAACGCGGATGGAACTCAAACCAGAATGATCTTCTTTATACCCTTATCTGCACCCTGTGGTCCATAGGGTACTATCGCATCGACGCAGTGTTTTCTTAATAATTGTAAACATTTTTAAAAATTATTTCTACCAGACACTGGATTATTCACCCTATGGAAAATATAACAATATGTATATAAATATTATGTATATAAATTTATGTCGCAACTGAGGCAAAGCATCGATCGTTTATATACCTACGAAAGAAGATGGAAGTCTGATTCCAAGGCTTACGACCCGATATATGTTCTGTCTCACAAACTATTAACCTAATGATGAGGTGATCAGCCCTGAAGTTCAGGTACCAGTGACGACATCAAATAAATGTTTCAGTAAAAAAAACTCATATTTATTTTGAGCCTCCTGGGAATTGAACCCGGACTTCCAGCATGATAGATAATCACTACACTACGGAGGCAGCTTATGATAATCGGCAAACTGCTTAGATGGAATTTTAGTTCTACATAAGCAAGTGTAATATACATACGAAGTATCGTCATCATTTTAACTTTATAACTGTAAAGCCGCCATAATGCTTACTTAAAAATTATGTTATATAGCTTGTAATAGTCGTAATGTTTTATTATACTAATATGTATTACACTATAATCGGAACCAGCTGTTCTTAACAGTATTCGTAATATTGTACGCGCATAGCGCTCCTCATTGCTAAATTATAGTACATTTTAGTAAATTAAGTAATTTTCTTGAAATTTGTGTTAGCACCCTATTTTCAGCGTTAAATATTTTCAATGCTTTTTGCTCTCAAAATAAATTGATGACGTAGATATATGCGTTTCTACCAACGTGTATCGTATTGTAATGTAATTTGCCAACCTATTTGTATGCGGTACGTACACGTATCTCGGTACATTGACACGTATTTTAGAGAAAAAATTGTTTTTATCCTCCCAGTAGGTAAGTCGCATGACTGAAATAAATTTAAAACAACTCATTATGTTGCAGCAACCGTGAACATTTTGTTGGTGCACCTTTATCTCTCGTCTGATGATATTTATTTATTGAAACATATTACATACATAAGTCACATATCGCTCACTCCTTTCAAGAACGTCATAAATCAAAAATTGCAAATTTTCAGTTGTGCGTGTTTTCGGAATGTCCAGAAAATGTACTATATCCCAGCAAAAGCGGCATATTTTTAACTTAATATTTAACCGCTACAGGGCAGTAAGTGTTGTTTTTGCATTTTGAAGAAAAGGCATTGTTTAATTATTTTTTTCAAAAAACTAAATATTTTTCAAATGGAGAAAAAAACTTCAGATTTTACCTAAAAAGATCTGTTGCACAGTAAAAAGTTCAGTAAGTGGCTTGATATTTATTTTTAATACATTGTATTATATTCTTAAACTTTAAAAACGTTCTCCTGAAAAATCAAGTATTTTGATTTATGACGTTCTTGAAAGGAGTGAGCGATATATAATATTCCTGATGAGTAATTTCCATTTCTCATTTATATAATATTCCTGATGAGTTATTTCCTTTTCTCACATATATAATATTCCTGATGAGTAATTTCCATTTCTCATTAAGGTTAACAAGACTGAAAATAGATAAGAAAGTAACAAATAAGAAAACACATGGCAAAATTTCAAATAGGCATATAAAAAAACAAAAGGGAAAAAGCATGTTAAAAGGAAAAAAAATAACTAATCACTAAAACAAATATCTATGCATAAAGTATTTTTTCAGTTAATTAATTTTGGAACCCAGACTGGGTTCTATTTTATATACCTCAGGCAGCTGGTTAATTTGGGTATATGCAATATATTCTAAGGATCTTACTCCAAACTTAGTTGTGATTCTCAGCTCCATATGTATTTTATTATGTCCTCGTGTATTATTGTATAATGATGGATTTCTCTGTTAAAAATCAGTTTGGTGTTGCTGTGAGTCGTTTTGAACATAATTTGAAGCATTGTAATAGTAATCCTATATGTTGGGAGAGTTTCAAAAGGTTTTTTTTGTTTTTTTTTATTTGCTTCATAAATTATATTTTCGCTTTGTAAAAGTGTATATTTTCAGAGATGCCGGTCAATAATGCGTTTGGCACCGAAGTACATTTTTACATTTTGCCAGACTTGTATTTGGCAATGCAAGCGCCATGTTTTATATATATATATACCCACCGGTGCATCTATAATATTTTCATCGACTACGTGACAACCCGTGTTTCTCACTGCTGGGCACGCTGCGCTACTATTCACGAGGTTCCGAGTTCAATTCGCAAATCGCTCACTCCTTTCAAGAGCGTCATAAATCAAAAATCGTCAATTTTCAGTTGTGCATGTTTTCGGAATGCCCAGAAAATGTGCAACACCCAGCAAAAGCGGCATATTTTTAACTTAATATTTACCCGTTACAGGGCAGATAGTGTTGTTTTTGCATTTTGAAGAAAAGGTATTGTTTAATTATTTTTTTAAAAATACTAAATATTTTTCAAATAGAGAAAAAACCTTCAGGTTTTACCTAAAAATATTTGCTGCACAGTAAAAAGTTCAGTAAGTGGCTTGATATTTATTTTAAATACATTGTATTATATTTTAAAACTTGAAAAACGTTCTCCTCAAAAATCAGTTTTTTATTTATTTATGACGTTCTTGAAAGGAGTGAGCGAAATGTAAATATAGGTTGTGCTCTTTACCTACACTCGACATTGACTTGAACGATTAATAATACTTTCCTAATAACTTTACCATCCAATAGAATCATATCAAAATTAAAGTTGCTGTTAAAGCACTCGGCTGCCGTGCTGGCGGTCCCAGGGCAGTCAAAATAAATATAGGTGATTTTTATATTATTTATTAGGTGATTTTTCACTCAGTTTAATATCATCCTGGACCGAGTATGATATTTAATATCATCCTGGACCTGAAGCGCAAAACTGATTAATATTTTCTCATGTATTTAGCGATCAAAATAATACTTCTTACAAATGATGCTATGGGGTGTGGAATAAGGGTTAGGAGAAAGAACGATATAAGGTTCAATCGTTACATTAAATGGCTAGTTGGTATATTAAATTTTAACACACGTGTTACATTCATCATTCTACCCACGACGACAGCCAAAATACATATTCAACTTTTTGGAACTCTAAATCTCTTGTCGCTTTACGTTTGAGTTCATGGAAGCCATGTATAGTTGCTTTGAAAAAGCTTTTATTTAGCAGAGACGCTTTTATTTAGATGTATGTAATTATAACTAATCGAATTATTTTACATAATGGGAAACGCATGAAAACATGATTGTCAAATTTTTATGTAGGTTACACATAATTTGACTAGTATTATATTCACATTTTGGGTGTTCTCAAACCCTTCTGCACAAATCTGGGTTTCTCCACTAAAGAGTTATTATTTATTCTAACACACACTGGATTATTCACCCTGTATATTGTTACCCTATTTATTAAGTGATGAACGATCCATAGGGTATTCGTCTTATGGTGCAATAATCACATGATATTAGTTAAATAGATATTATGTGTACCTAATACACAATATCATATTAGCTGGCATTATTTAAACAATACTATAACATTGTGATGTTCCTATGTTTACATGGCAGGACAGATTAGGATTCAACACGCGTGTTATTTATAAGATACCTACATCGGATTTGTAATGTCACATTGTCACGTAAGTAAGCAGTTTGTCGCTGTCCAAATTCAACATCTTATCAACATTTATATCTCGTCTTACAATAAATGACCAAAAACGTCGATTCTTTAAATAAAGCTATTACAATAAATTATTTCTAAATTAACTATATTTTTAAAAATAATTATTTGTAGAGATATATATATATATATATATATATATATATATATATATATATATATATATATATATATATATATATATATATATATATATATATAAATTTAGAGTATTAACAATAAATATAAATAACTAACTAACTAACTAGCCATCACGCCGCTTCCCCGCAGGGGTAAGCAGAGAGAATCGAACGCCACACCACTCTGTCTTTGCAAACATTCTTCGCCTCTTCTAAATTCATGCATCTCCTCATACATACCCGACAATTATTACGACTTCTTACCCGACTCCTTACCGCTTTCAAGTATTTGACATACCTGATTGTGCCAAGTTTTCCTCGGTCTTCGTCTGCTTCTTTTTCTTACTACATTCGCATAGTAAATTTGTTTAACCGTTGTTTCCTCACTCATACGTTCAACATATCCAAACCATCTCAACACACCTTTCTTAATTTTATCGATAATGCTTGTCTCCGCCTTGCATTCTTTCCTTATTTCATCATTCGAACATCTATCAAACATCGTTTTGCCACACATTCGTCTAAGGGATCGCATTTATATGTACCATATACGACAGATGTACCTAAGTAAGTCTGTTTTACAGTCAATCACATGCACAAAATCTAGCGATTGATAATTGTAATTCACTTTTGATTTATTCCATTTTCTCTCCACGCAATGCATTATGTAAATAATTATTTGAGAGTCAAATGTTGGATCGACGAAAATGTATCCATCAGGTTGTTGCACCTAATGGCGGATTTACGTCAGTCGTCGGAGTGCAGTTTTTATTTTTATGGAAAGGCGTGCTTTTGCTTGCAGATCTGATTCTTTTGTACTTATCTTTCCTTCAAGGTCAATATATGCACCTATCTCTTTCTTATTTGCTGAAATACTTTCTACAATTTACAACATTTCGAGTGTGTCCAAATACTTGTTCACAAATCTGTATTATCTCCAATTGTAGGAGTTAATTTTCATATTATTTTTTGACATCTCATCAAAGATGAAGAAGAATATGTCAAAAAATAATATGAAAATAACTCCTGTAATTCGAGATAATCCAGATTTTGTGAACAAGTATTTGGACACACTCAAAATGTTGTCGTACTTCTCCAACCGGGACTTTAAAATTTCGTCATTTTAAGTGCTAACCAATAAAAATGTGGATTTTTTAAGCCGCCAGCGCGTTGGCAGTTGTTAATGCAAACGGTGGCTGCGTTATACAATGAATTATTTTTGCCTGAAAGTTACGGACTTTTATTTAACTTGTACAAAATCCGATATTCGAGGTGCAACAACCTGATGTATGCAGGTTCCGTGAAACGAGAGTTGCTTGTAATCTTTATATACATATTTTTGGTCGTTCATACTTCGCGTTACAATGTACATACGTATATAATAATCATCGCTCAGATTATTCCTTCCACTCGACGCGATATCTGATAAACCCGGAGCTAATCAAAGTACAGGCCAACTATGTCGATAAATAATCATTCCGCGTTCCTTCGCCATATAAACCGCCGAGTGATCGTGAATCACGGATATAATATTGCGAAACGTCAGCGCTCTGAACTGGACTTGACACAGATTTTTATCGTTCGGTATGATTAACCGATTCATCGAATATAATGACATTCCTTCAATTATTTCACCGCCGAGAAATTTGTCGACAATCGTTTCGAATTTGCAGCAGAGAGATCGGAGTTTCGCCGCTACCGGCTAATCGTATCCGAGTTTCGTAATCTGAAGACTCGTTTAGTTTTCGTTTCGAGTATCGCGATCTGACGCTCGTTAGTGTTGGATCCCGAGATAAGATTGTTCAAGTTTCGCTGCAACGACTCCTAATTGAGTCGTCGCGGTGGAGAATAAGGTATTGTTATATTATTGCGTTGTTAGGGTGCTGCTAAATAAACACTAACCGATTCATTAACACTAGGTTAGGCAGTACCGATGCCTATGATATAATCGTGGTCATCACCATTGTGCTCGCTCCGAGTTCTGACTAGTCGGTTGTAGCGTTCACTAGTTCACTGGCATGTGACATTTTTATGTTCGCCTGTTATTTTTAGCGTCGGCGTTTGGAAATAAAGCGAAATAAACGATCGCGATATTTCGGGAATAGTGTGAACATTGCTCAGTGGGTCAGTCAGCTGTTCCTCGGTTTCCCCGGTACGAACAATATTTGAATGGAATATAAGGAAACTCTAATATGTACGAATATATTCATTTTCTTCCGTGACATTTGTTTCGTTTCGTCTGGACGCCGGCCTTGTGGATGTGGGGATAAATAATAATAGTGCTGTCAGTGACTTATTCATTTGCTAGCGATTGGTGCCATATGCTTCGTGCACGCAGTTAACGCTTGTATTTTTGACCGTAGTTATTATTATATTCCATTATGTTCGAGTTTTTTTATGCATCCATTACAAACTTCAATAGTTACCGCTTTTTTTTATTTGTTTTGCTTATGTTCTTTTAACGTTGTCAGAAAATAAATTATGTATAGAGATATGTATCAGAGGAAACAAGTAAATGTATAAAACAAATTATTTTCATATTTAAAATGCAAAAAAAATGTAATCACAATAATAGTGTCGCTCACTTTGTTGATAATCAAGGAAAATGATTCATTTTTATTCCTAAAACCCGATGAGGATAAAAGAAGTAATAAATAATAATATTTATGTTCTCATTTATTTCGAACAAAGAATGGGTGTACCTTACCCATATATCGTCTCCTTCCGCACTGTCGTATCTGTGGTTCAGTCAATTTTACAGAAGAGCGTTTTTGTGTTTTGCCTTTCTTTAAAATTCATTCTTACGATTTATTCTAATTTGATTATTCGCAACCTATATAAAATAAAAACGATAACAATATCATAAATGTGCATAATCTCCTTCGCTCCGTTCATGGAATGTCACCGAAACATCGAAATAACTTCAGAGTACCATTACTCTCGTGGTGTTGAAAGGTTCGCACCACGTTTCTGTATCAGACACGGAAGCTTTATGCTTCCTGTCGGATCCACACACGGAAAGAATTTTTTTGGGAACTAAGTTGCGAACATCATGTAAAATGTTCAAAATCGCATGCTAATTTATCGTTAACTTACATTAAATAGCCTTTAATGTCTCTTTGACTGAATTTAGCCGTGTTACTTCAGAAATATATTCCCTATTAGTGCTACCATCGATCGCAACAATAATAAAAGATTGTTTTATTTCAAGACAGTAAAGTAGGTAACGCTCTTAATGACCTAAAGATATAGCGTTGCAGATTTTCATTGATTATTTCTAAGTATGTAGTCGATTCGCTACTCGCTGGCAGGATATGGATCTCGGAGTCGGTCGGTCGATTCCCGCCCCGAGTCCCGAGATGGGCGGTTGTGCTGGCTGATTGCAGTGGGCGGGAGTGGCGCCTTGGCCATCGATCGCCGCCTCGGCGGGTACTCACCCCTTCAATCCTCCAGACACATGCAACTCTTATGCAATACGCGCGTCTACCATTTTCCTAAAATATTCTGCGATGTTTGTCTTTTCTCTCGTTCATCCCGATGCAGGCAAAATGAGATCTTTGTCATTTGCCGCAAAACGATGAAAGATATACAATATATGAGATCTACTACGTTGCGATTTATCAAACTTGTCACCGCGATTATGGTTGATTACAGACATTTTAAATTAAAATGATTTGCATTAAATCGCAGGTATTTTATTTATTTATTTTTATTTGATTTTATTTGTTCGGGAATTATACAGCTTTGCATTAAAAAATATATTTTTTTAAATAGTTACATTAACAAAAATAAAGCCAATTAAATCATTCCACAATTATTTTGCTTTGGTTTGTGAAGATTTTGGTTTATATGTTACTTTCATGCATTAATCGATTCGGTAGTCTCTTTGCAGTAGTATCTATTAATTTTCAATTTATATTTTACTTGGTAAAAACCACTTTTTCTTAAAATCTACATTCTCTAAAATGTGGGTACTATTCCCTTAATTCTTTTATCTAGAACGTGTAACTTTACGGGTAGGTACTGGAAACTTTTTACTAAACTCGTTACTTCAACTATCTCTACTTCTTTCTCGTGTACGACTGTTCGCGGTGTATATACGGATATATAAAGTTAATATGTAACACTTATGTATCATTTGTTCGTATCTTTTTTTTCTTAACAATGAGTCACGGTAATTTTTTCAACCTTTATCATTTGTTTCATATCGCTCGTCACGGGGAAAAGATGAGTAAATGTAAGTTGTATTACGTCCGCGCGATGTACTTTCTCTCATAACGAAGTGTAACAGTAATGCACTGGATGGATTCCTTACCACGGGCTAATTAAATTACATTGTGGCGATGAATACGCTATTATGTGATGATTATAGCGTTACGCTAGTTCGGAAACCGTTAGCTGACAAACATTAGAGTAGTTGCTTATTATTTCCACGTACTGATAGCGGGCCCGTAAGGGGGTCACTAGAAATATACGTTTTCGAGGTTTTTCTGTAATCGAAATCGTTTTCGTATTAAAATTTCTTTACGTAATAACACGGATCGTACCGTTTTCTGCAATTACACGTTAAACAGTATTTTTAGCTCGGAAAATTCCTCCGCGAATGAAAACATGCGTGGAATACATATTACTATAATTGTATACATTACCTTCGAACTTACGTCCCCTTCCAATATAAAATATCCACTAGAATCACTATTATTATACTTGTGCCCATTTTCTAAACGATCATGTTGCTATTACCAGCTATGTAGTGGATTGCACGTCCCCTTATAAATTATAGTGACAAATCGATAGTCGCATATTATTAGATGATACGCTGGAATGGACTCTCGAATCATTTAGTGCTCCGACGTTTTTCTCATGCGAGATAGCTTAAGTAAACTTGATGTCAGTTCTGTGATAATTGTTCAATCCGCGCGGATGAAGCTGCGACTCGCTGTCCGTGTCCGCACCCTGCGCGGCGCGTCGGGCTCGGATAACATGCACCTCGGGTAGTTTAGTTGAATAGAACTGCTCTAGAGATTGTCACAACACAATATTGTACAAACTGGTACACTCACTCGCACCGCACTATCGCGACGTACGGAGAATTAATGCTCAAGGTTAGCGCACCGAATCGAGGACTTTTTCTAAAACGTTCAAATTGATATGTATCGACTACTAAATTATGTTACTAGGCGTTGATAAAGATTTTTTTCACTCTATCTCTTATTGTAACCCTTGATTTAAAATTTACTTTTGTTTTTGTTTCAGAATTGGGTACGTATCTTGCTGAATCGTCTCTGGGACCATTTCTCTTATCGAGAAAACCATTTTTTCGAATAAAACATCTCGAGTAACGATACGGATCCCCGGAGACGTTTGGGATAAAATCCTCCGCAAAGTAGACTCGTTCGAGGTATGATATTTGTTCTTTTTGTTTTGTGCCATAAAAAATTGAATTAATCATAATGTCTCGAGAAACTTGACATAACGACGATTTATTTATATAATAATTTCAATGTCTAGTTTGACATTTTTGAGATAAGTAATATTTATGATAATAATTTTACTATAAATACGTATCAGAGCGCGGATCGTGATGATAAGAGTTGATAAATATTTTTAAAATGATAATTACAATATTTTATGCCATATTTCTCTTCCATTCGACTTTTAACACATTTTCGCACTAGACAAGATGTCGTAAAATATTATAATTTGAAGGTGTATAACTTTACTATATTATTATGCATTTTCTTATTTTATTGATATAAAATATACTTTGATAGATCGAAATCATATAGCTCATTAGCGACTAGAGTGTCACAACTCGAAATTAGTTGTTTTTCGGAAGACATATTTGAAGCGCCTTAACTATGTTAGGTAGCCATATTGTTTTCCTATATTAATTATAGTAATTAGACAGAATGAACTCTGCAATACTTCAATGTACATTACTGCATAAGTTAGATTCGTCTCCCGTTTTAGTCGCTTACGCAGTGCGATGTTGAGCTGTTTTTCGATACGAAATGTTGCATTGTGATATTAAAGTTTTGCCTTTCCGCATAAAATAAATATAGAATTGAAATATAATGATAAACGTTCGCAAGCACAATTCAATGGAACCGTTTTACTCCGCGTGCTTATTATAAAAATAACTTGAGAAAAAGTGTCTGAAAAAGTATACTTTTGTTTACTGAAATTTCAATATTTCTGCTTTTCTGAGGTTAGACCCACACGAGTAGTGTAAAATGAAAATTATAATTAAGTTTGCATATTGTCTATGGCTGCTTTAATTTAATGATTGAAATTTCAACAAAATACACTTTAGTAACATGCAGTCTAAAGGAAAATTTTGCAGAGAATTTCCCGTTTTTATTTCCGTCATGCTTTCTGGGATTAAGGTTTTTATTACTTCCAAAAAATATGAAGTTCGAATAAATCTTTACGTCCGAGGTATTTTATATTCCTGACAAACGTTCGTAATCATCGCTGAACTCGAATTTGTCCGAAATAGCATTAATTCGAGCTTTCCTCCGCGTCGCTCGTTGTATTGCCATCAGGGCGATGATTTACATCTGTTTATGAATTCCACACGGCACAATCGAGCATAAATTGTGTGTACCAATTTATTTCCTACCCTAATGACAAATCGCAGCAAAAAGGCGCGGGCGTTCTCCTTTAGATGTTCTCTTCAGAAGTACCGGAATGCCTTCAATTTCCCATTATGCTCGTATGTATAGTAAGTAATATTTCGTTGGGAAATTTTTCGCTATATCTCCTCCACGGTTTAATTTCGAATGACTTATTTCGCGTTCAAAATGTGACGTCTCTCGTCCAATTACGCTTTCCAAAGGAGACATTCGCGTGCTAAGGACGATTGTGCCGCGTACGGGCTATTACGCACTGTACCTCCTTATTTTCCATAAATATTCATTTAAAGTGTTCTTTTGATGCGTAATTCCACAGAGATGCGTTATGTTTTTCGCATATCATTTCAGCTCTTCCGTTATACGACCGGATTTCTTTCCGCCGAGCGGTTCTACGCCGTCGGACGATTATTACGATATATTTATTATTTATTCCCACTGTAGGAAATTGGCCCGCCGCGAGGGCTAAAAACCCGGATCGTTACCAAGGGAACCTACAAAGCTTCGACTAGGACGCCTCTTGCTCGCGCGAATGCTTTCGCTAATGGCATTTACTTAAGAACTTTCTGCTAATTTAGAAAAGTTTCCTTGGCGTTATTATACGCGCGTCAAGTACAGCTGTTTACTTTCTCTTCCAGTTGTCGTCTGATGTTTAAACGAATCTGTCCATCTCGACAAGAGACGAGGATCGTCACAGGAAGTGACGCGCGGCGTGTTGCCGACCACCTCCGTTACTATCTGCGGGCTTCTAGCCTTAGGCCATCTGGCTCTAGGGGTAATTTGTCGCCTTTGATTGTGGATCGCGTCTATTGCGTCGACGCGCCGGCGCCGCGGCGGTATCGTTTGGCGCATTCTCAACTTGCGGAATAAACCTGTCGACTATGCGGTGACAAGGCAAACTTCGACGTCGTTAAGATTCCGATTAAACCTGCGCGAAATTGTGAAAATATGTTGTCAACGCTAATTCTTACACAACGTGTCGTTTCATTTAATGACCCGTGAACGGAATAACTAATCTAACATGTCATGTTCTATTTATCCATTTGTTTGTTTTTTATACTGTATTTAAATATCTTTATAAATTTAGATAAATTAGTACCTCGTATGACGATTTTAGTTTCTAACGAATAATTCGGCTAGGGAATTTTCAACATAGAAAACCGAAAGTTTTTTTTTAAATCTTTTAAAGGAGTAATATAATTTAGTTTACCCAATTATTATTTGTCGACTTAATTAACTGTTTGGTGATTGGTGGAATTATCCTCTTTTCCGTCATGCAATTTATTCGCTGTCTCGAATTTCGTCTGGCTTTAATTTAACATTTCCTTCATGCTGAGATAACGATGCGTCCTTATGATGTTCTATACGTGTATAGAAATGATTTGAGAATCACATAATGAGGCATCGCGATGCTTATTTTCTAGGTAAATCAGGTTTTTTTTTTCACCATGGCAACATCTCTCCCTAACAAGTATTATACAACCTACCAAACTCTCCCCACACACCACACATACGCATGGTGTGTGTGACGAATATTTTTATTTTCTTTGTGTAATATCTACTTAAATATGTATAAAGTGTAATACCTGCCGACATATTTTTTTATGAAAAGAGAAATTTACAAAAATACTTCAAATTCTTACTATTTCTGTGAGCCTAAGCGGCTCATTATTAGAAATAGGCATCAAATTGTGGTAGAGTGGGTTCCAACCTGACTAGAGTCCGCGACACTAACCACGGGACCACAACCCGACACATCTTGTTATATCAATTCTGTTGTATAATAAATTTCAAACTTGTTCAAGTATGAATGTACATATAAATAAAACCCTTATCCGCACCCAATGGTGCATAGGGCACTGCGTCATATAAACGCAGTGTTATCTTGATCGTTTACACATGAAGGAAAGGTGATCAGCCTTCCGCTTCAGGTACCAGTCTAGGGTAATATTGAATAAATATTAGAGTGAAAAAATCACTTATATTTATTTTACCCCCCTTGGGAATCGAACCCGGGACCTCCAGAACGGTAGCCGAGCGTGCTGACCATTACACTACGGAGGCGGACAAAATGTATATATATATAGGTTAACTTATTGAATGCGGAGTTAGAATTTTACATATCTAATAATTGAATAATAAAGACTGGTGGATAATTTATAAATGTATCAATCGGAACAATAATTACAGCTGGAAATAAGGCCCATAAAATTGGTAATGTTGCTCATTCCCGTCAAATAAGACTACAAATAGTTTTCATTGACATCAATTAAACGAGTGATTGGCTACTATTTTTTTTAGGTAAGTGGGTAGTTTTTTTTAAAGTGACTGTTCGCTAAACAACAAGTACCTAGAAGTATGCCGGTATGTACTCCCAATTTAAAGGCAGAAATTATTATAATAATCAATTTCAATTCAGCACGACCTTGCAACCAGATTATTTTCTCCACTCTGCACTGACAATGCGCTCAATGCGGCCCAGTTGATGTATTTGAATATTCTCACCGGTGAGGTAGTAATTCGTCCGCTCCCGTAGTGCAATGGTTAGCACGCTCGGCTACCGTTCTGGAGGTCCCGGGTTCGATTCCCAGGGGGGGTCAAATAAATATATGTGATTTTTTCACTGTTATTTTTATTCAATATTACCCTGGACTGGTACCTGAAGCGGAAGGCTGATCACCTTTCCTTCATGTGTAAACTATCAAGATAACACTGCGTTTATATGAATCAGTGCCCTATGCACCATTGGGGTGCGGATAAGGGTTGTACTATTATTATACTATTATTAAGGTAGTAAATAGGCTGGTTTTGCTTTACTAGAGACCATCGGGCTGTGCATCATTTGAACAAGCATTATCGTCATTACGAATACAATGATTGCTCATACACATTTCACCATCGTAACGACTTGTCATTAAAACTCAATCGGTAAGTTTCATAATCGTGAGTATGTCGGTTTTTTATTAGTTTCCGTGAAAAATTTATAGTAAACGTTTTCTACCATTTAACTACGCGTACTGATCCATTTCGCATATTATTGTTTGACAAAACTTAACATAGATGAAGAAGAATATGGAAGTCTGGGCATTTACGAGGCTTACGACCATCAGAGGATACTAAAAAATAATATGAAAAAAATAAAAAAAAGGAATATTAAAAATTACTCCTACAACTGGAGATAATCCAGGTTTGTGAACAAGTATTTGGACACACTCAAAATGTTGTAGATCCATTTTTAGTTTAGTGTAAATAACAAGCGAGTACAAGACGTATGTTAATGCCACTTGTAGTTTATATACATACATTGTTTTCCATTCGTCCGCGAGAGATTGGCTATGTTTACACGTGGAATAAGTCGAAGCGAATACGAGACGAGAGATGCAAGAGAGGGAGAGAGAGAGAGAGAGGAACAGAAAATGAATGGATATGGTGATGGACTTACGCAGAGGGCGCCGGCGGATTTCCCTTACCATTGATAAATCGCGAGGGTTGTCGCTGTGTCCACCCGCCGCCCGCCGTCGGCGTGACATTCGCGGAGCTGCCGCACATGTGTACCTGCATGTGCTCCATCTCGCTTTTGGCCGATTTCACTTTTCGGCCGCTGCCGGTGATGTCAGCGCGCGGAGGGCGGCGGGCGGCGCGGCGCGGCGCGGGGCGGGGGCGGCCCCGACGTCATCACCGTGACCCACTGACCTGGTTAGCGCGGGGCCGCGCGCAGGAAACCGGTCACCGATTTCACTCCGACACGAGTCGTATCGCGATTCTCCGTCGGTTTTCCGCTAGGGAAAATACTATCTAATCGAAAGCGAACGCTTTCCTCGACGTGGTCGGAGAGTTCCTCTTCTAGAAAACGTCTATGGACCCGAGATGTCGCGTAAATAAAAGGCATTTTTTTTACCACAGTAAATCTTGTGATAATTGTATATGATAAATGAATTACACGCAGTTTACACAGTAGATATAAATGGTAAAACGACAGTAGAATTAACACTCCTCTCAGACCATGGTAGAAGAAGCCATGGTTTCCTCGTCAAAGTGAGTATTTATTTACCGCGGTAAATCACGAATATGATAAATGAATTACGCGCATTCTACAGTAGATATAAATAGTAAAATGACGGTAGAATTAACTCTCCTCTCAGACCATGGTAGAAGAAGCAATGCTCGTTAAATTTAGTATTTATTTACCTCGGTGAATCACGAATACGATAAATAAATTACACGCAGTTTACATAGTAGATATAAATAGTAAAATGACAGTAGAAATACATAATAAAATGACAGTAGAATTAACACTCCCCTCAGACCATGGTAGAAGAAGCGATGACTTCCTCGTCAAATTGAGCAGTAGTTGCTAAATGTGAGGTTTGTAAAGCCTTCGTGACATGGGTCCTTCCACCGCGCTGGCCGTCGCGCGTCGTGTGCGCTAATGTTGTATAACAGCGTGTAGCGGTGCCGCGAGGAGCGCGCGTGTTGCGTCAACCGGTGTAACTCCTCGCAGCCCAAATGTTCTGCAGAGCCGCGGAGCCGCGGAGCTGACGGCCACTTTCTCGCGGACCCGACTCTGGCAAAGGGTGAAACGAAAAAACCTCCGCCGCACCCAAACTCCGAGGCCGAGAGAGCGCTCGAGCCCGATAACGCGGTTCGGGTTCCTACTCGACCGCGATCGTGTGATTGCGGCGAAAGAACGCTGAATCACGGACAGTTTTAGCGAGAATGAATATTGAGGTCGAGTGACTGGAAGTGTATGGCGGGAACTCGATAGGGAAGTCTTCGGTAAGGAGGAAGCCTTGCGGTTCTTCATGTCGGAATGCATAATTTCTCGCTATCACCTCAAAGGTTGGAAATTCTATCGCGAACATGCAAACTCTTTTTGTTTGTTTTACCGTTTGAAGAAAATTCTCCGTACATTACGTACATATCGCCTTTTTGCTTTCAAATTATTATGAAAAATCCCGTTTCTAAATAAATGGATTTAAGCATAGTAAAATTTATAATCTTAGAATCTGTATTGAATGATTTCCTTCTCTATATAAATTCCGTATGTTTTCCACGTACACGCAAACGGTACATTATTTGTATGTTTGTATTTAAAATATTATATCAGAAATATTGCTTTGTAAAAATCATATTATTAATAGTATGAAATATGAATGTACGAGTATTTTTAATTTCCTATAAGCTATTCAATAAAACACGATAAATCTCCATTTTGCTTCAATTTAAATATCACTCTTTGAAATCGAAACCATAAAAGAAAAGTTGTCAACTGCTTGTCTTGTTGCGGAAAAAAAAGAAAAGAAAAATAAAGGTAAGTTTTTAATTAACGGTGTAGTAAACTGCACCCTGCCCTAGATGTTGGCGACAAGTCACCCCTTAGTTTTGCATACCTTGCGATTTACCTTTGAATGAAAATGCTTCATCAAGGCGACTAATCGAGTAAGGGGCCAGCCGAAGTTGCGAATCAGCATTATAATGCTGCCCTCGGTAAGTACTCAGTAAGCCGATATTGAGTAAATGAGCCTTTACATTTCCTCGAGTCGTGGCGACCCCACGTGTATTATTCCATCTTCATAATAATTGTATAGATAGATTATTTTGTTCCGAATTAATTTGTCCTTGCATCCACAATGCTCCAATTTGTTTGACAATTTCACTATCGGAGGTGTCCAGTCATGCGTGCCGTTTCGGGTTCTGCAACATTTAAAATAATATTTATATAGAAGAAAACAGGCCGTTCTCTAGAAGGCTTTTAATAAAAAAAAATCCGAAAATTTTTATCATGGAAAAGTTTACGGAAAACAAATATTTTAATATTTCTTATTATAATCCGCCCTGCACTTCAAGTACCGGTAGGCTAATTTAATAAATCAATCAGGTTTAATCAATTTGAAATGGAAAATCAAACGAAGCTTCATTGTTTTCAAACGTTTTATATGTTTTTAAACGGCAATAGTTAGTACATTCGGTAAACGCTTAGAAACGGTTATTATTGTTATTTTTAATACCCTTTGTAGGTATTAAATACATTTTCACGAAATTCGAAATGCTGTAAGTCAATAGATCAAAAACTATATAAGTACGATCGTAAACCATAAATCGACAATTTTGAGTTAAAAAAAAGGATTTCGTATTTCATCTTTATTTGCAATAACCAAATAAAATCTTAGAAGCATGACTCCGGCAACTCGGTGTCCTGGATGTATATTGGATGAAATTTTATATTTAAATCCTTTAAGATTGCATATTGTGGCTTATGATAGTATGAGTGGTCGAAACATACATGTAAATTAATATGTATTGGCATAAATTTTAGCCTTCCAGATCTCGTGTTAAGCAACACATTCGGTACGACACGTCGCTAGCGCGCTTGCGCGCTCACATGCAAATGTGTTGATTGCGAAATATATAATATTCTTCGCGGAATGTGAAATTCTTCGGTTTGCCTCGATTATATACTATATCAGCCATTTCATTAACGCGGTATTTCAAACAAACGGTCCTTTACTGCCATTTTTATTGTCAAGGCAAGCTGGTCTTTCTTCTAACATTGCGAGTAAAGCGCCCACGATATCCCGCTCGGCCCAGATAGATCTAGTGGTGCAGTGGCTGTAGCAGCAGCGGCCGAGGGTACCAGGAGTACCAGGGCAGCAGGAGCCGGCGGGAGCAGCGTCCCGGCGCGTGCAGCCGGTGCAGGACGCGGCGTGTGCGAGCGCGAAGCGGGAAGCGCCCGCCGAGCGCCTCACACGTCACCGGTGGAGCGCTGAATAGATAAGGCAAGTGTGTCAAGACTGCGCGCGGGGTCGGCGGGCCGGGGGAGGGGAGCCGCCGGCGGGGGAGCGGGGCCGGCGGAGGGGCCCCTCCGCCGCGATCGCTTATTGTGCGCCGAATCTTTTCGCGTCGCGGTCGCGTCCACGTTTCGCTCCGACAAAAATAAACGTCCCAGTGTAACAGTTCCAATTCCGCGATCCAAATACGAATGTGCCGGTGTTGTGCGCGGTGCTAAAGGAATAAATACTCCGCGGAAAAATAAGGAAGAGTAAAGTGTTTCAGTTATTGTGAAGTGACCGATCTAGCGGTGCCACGAGCGCGAGTTCTCGACTCACGGTGGCGAGTGAGACCAGCGCGCCGTATAGCCATGACCGGTGCCACACCGACCGGGAGTGAAGTGTGTCCATCGCGAGTGTACTGCCGCTTCCACGTGGTGCAGACCTAGTGCGGCGGGTGTAGAGGTACCGGCGGCGAGAGCGCCACCAAGGTGTTGGGAACGCGAGCGGGCGGCCGCCCCATGCTGCCCGTGCTGCAGGGCGAGGCGGCGCCCCCGCCCCCGCCCACCGGGGCGCCCGCGCTGGCCGCGCTGCTCTGCTCGGCCGAGGTGGGCGGCGACCCCTACCTGCCGGGCTACTTCTCGCCCTTCTCCTCCATCGTGCCGCCCGCCGACAGCCAGCACCAGGACGACGACTCCAGGTCTCTACAGCATTCTTCCCTTACCGCTCTTACGCTCTCCTTCACCGGCATACCAGCACACCGGGAACTGCGATAGTGTACAGTGTGCATAATACTCTCGCGGATAAGATAGACATTATTTACGTTTTCATTCTTCTGTCGTAATCTTCATGTTTTTTTTCTATTAATACTGTTCTCGTTTAATTTGAATGAATTGCGAATGGATGCCGCGACACTTGCATATTTTCGAAAACATTATTTTTTTCTAAAATATTATTTTGTGTTGTTTGTATAAATCAAAAGCTTCTACATAACCGTGATTACGTACTAGTGCTTCATTTTAAAAGCAAATATATATCTTCTTGACCAGTAAGTGTCCTCGAGTAAAGTAAATTGGACAATCAATTTCCTAGTGAATAATACGAGCCGACTAGTTTCCGCGGGAGAATATGGGTTACCGGCGTTGTATGTCGACGGGGTTGTTCCTCGGCGGATTGATGGTCCGTCCCGTCGGAACGCAGCCTCCTGCGCGGCCCTTCGGCGAGTCGAGGTGTTCGCGCGCCAGTTTAAGAATGCGAAAAATATACGTTTTTTTTGCAACTACGTCGCAATACGTAAACAGAGCGGCGTTGCCACTTTTGATATAAAACACAGCCAAGGTCGCGTGGATCACGTGAAGAAGCGGGTAGCTGTCGGCTATTGGTCGGCTAGCGGTGGGCTAACCGAATCCGTCTTACCTGGACGGGGCGAGGATACTAGGTCTATCCGAATTCGTATAAACGCCCGACCGCGGCCGGTGAATTCGTTTCAATCAAAACACGAAAGATACCCGTCGGCGGGCCAGTGACCCAGCGGCGTCGCTCGTCGGCCAGGATTGTTGACTGTTTGCTGCGATATTATGTTTATGTTTCGCTCCGCCGGAAAGGTCTCGATCTCCTTTACCTGATGGGCGCAACATGTGGCTGCCAAATGTTTCGTTCATCTTTTTGTACGGTTCAAATTTTGGCCATGTGTTGTGTGCCTCGACTATTTCAAGGTTCATGCGGCTTTGTCTCGAATAATTCCTTAATTCTCTTCGCTTATGCCTTACACTTAACGTATGTTTTCAAAACTAGATCTTAATGGATCTATTTTATATGTTATTTATCAGTGTTTTGATGCCAATCTTGGTATTTATTTTAACGACGAATCAGTTAAGCTAGAGTAAGGAGCTTACGTAGTAAGTAATCACTCAGTGTGGAAACCAATGGTTACCATCGTTTAATTAAAATTAATGTTCGTTAGTAGAAAAAAAGGAATTATAATTGTTTATTAAAAAAAAGCACATTCATATATGATTATATTCTGGCACCTTTTTGAAGCGTTAAGATAATCACCAACACATTATCCTGAAATGTAATTAATTAATATCTTCTCAGTTAAAAATGCGGGCTTCAACTCAGAATCGTTAGTTTTCCTTATTGGTGTTTTTTTTTTCATTTGAACGCTTTAGATTTCCTAGAAGCTGTGTTCTGCAATAAATACGCAACGTTGGCCGAACAAATCATTAATACATATTAACCGTTTTATTGCCGAAGAGCGCAATCGCGCTCCTAGATAATTGTTTTGAAAATGTATGCCCTGAAACGGTTAAATACTAGCACATACCGTATCGTTGGCTTGATTCGAAAAAGTGTCTGCAACTCCATCTGGAATTAACAGGAGAAGGTAAACATATAATTACACCATCAAGCGTAATTTATCGTTTCCAACAATATACTTTTTTGTGTTTTATGAGCATGTAGGAATGTAATAATGTTTTAAGTTATTTGAATATGTCCAAAATGTTGTTAGTACGAGTATACGAAACTGGATTTATCCCATGTTATTTTTTGACATCTCATCAAAGATGAAGAAGAATACGGATGTCTGGGCATTTACGGGGCTGACGACCGCCATAGGCTAGTTTAAGTGATCACTTTAAACACGTGTAACATTCACCAATTCTACCCATTATTGACAACCACACTACTCAAATTCTTGTTATATATATATATATGAACCAATTTAGATACCTTGTTCTTGAATCACTAGAACTTCACTAGAGACATCTATTGGATTTATTCCACCCGCGAGATGTCATCAAGATAATATGTAAGATGGATGTCACAAAAGAGAAAAAAACTTTTTATACGAAGTGATGATGGAGTTCTGGGCATTCACAGCTCTTACAACATGTCATCGGCTGGCTTACGTAGTCACTTTATGCATTTATGTTCCATTGCGGGATTGCACTTTTCAGTTTATACAGCACATTTTCCATACTTGATTCTAACTGAGCAAATGCGCGACTTGTTTTTCTTAGCATGCGAGATTTAATAATATTTTAACGATTAGTAATTAAGAACGAACATCTCCTTTTAGAGTAAGTTTTTCGACTAGCCAAATAAAGGGTTAATTAATTGAAGGATTCATTGTACGTACTAGCGAAAATCAAGATTTTTAATTATCTACTGTACATATATACTGTCGCTTTAAAGTCTCGGTTACGAAATTCTTTTTTAAACGGAATTAAGTAGTATCTAAAGTGCCCCTTCTGAATTTTAATTTAGGCTTTTTTGTTATTTAATCTTTTAGTTGAAGAGGTTCCTTCAAACGATCTTAAAATGATTATATTTGCGGAGTAAATAATGAAACTCTCTCCTTTCCTACGCGAAATCTAAAGAAGGAGCTGAATAATTAATTCTCTCGAAATAAATATTACGCACTTTGGCGGGCGGTTTAATAAATCCCGTGTTTTGTAACTGAAAAATTACGTTGTTCTGCGTTAGGCGCCATTTCAGTAAAGGAGGCGACCCCGTCTCATTGTCACTCTATTACGGTTCAACTTTTAAATTCTCAATTAAAATTTCGTTTCAAGCACTCTGAAGGATGTTTTATCAATATTGTTTCAGCGCGAATTGATGTTTAAATATTTTTAAAAAAATCCTTTGGTGTAATTCAATGTGATTTTCGTTGTTGAATCACTATTTTATACAGAGGGTTTGATACTATATTTTTTTTCAATTCAAACCCTTATCCGCACCCCAATGGTGCATAGGGCACTGCCTTATATAGACACAATGTTATCTTGATCGTTAACACACGAAGGAAAGGTGATCAGCCCTCCGCTTCAGGTACCAGTCCAGGGTAATATTGAATAAATATTAGAATGAAAAAATCACTTATATTTATCTGACCCCCCCTGGGAATCGAACCCGGGACCTCCAGGACGGTAGCCGAGAGTGCTGAACATTGCACTACGGAGGCGGTCAAATCGAAAGTGGATTTTACATCATTTAAATGTTAAATATTAGCTACCAAATATTAAAATAGGTATATACTGCCAGAAAGTTTATTGCCTAATCATTAATTGAAACGACTTGAGGTCTTTCAGTATTTTCTGGAGTTTATTGTTGTTACTATCCTTTACGCATTATTTTTTATCTATTCATTTTTTTTTCACTAACTTTATTCTAGTTCTGATTGTAAGTTCATTATATCATCGGATCTTAAAGTAAAATCTGTTAAACACCAACGCAACAAAAGTGCCATGATGGACAGATACAATAAACTGATCAACCCTTATATTTTGAGTTATGTATTCATGTTTGCACTTATAGTATACGCCCCTAGCGCGTTCGGCTACCATTCTAGAGGTCCCGGGATCGATTCCTGAGGAGTCAAAATAAATATAAATTATTTATCAGTCTTTTATGTAATTAATATCACCCCGGACTGGTATATTAACGTCGTGTAATTGACGTTCTATATAAACTGTTTCGGTACGATCACCTATCCCCTATGACCATTGGATGCGGATAAGGATTAAAAGAAGGTTAAAATAATAGGAGAAAAAAGAAGGTTAATAATAATACCACAAATCTTAAGTATTCAATATCTCGCGATCAATTTTTCTGAATCAATGTCGAGGATTCTTTAGCCTGAACGTCAAGGAATTATGCACTATTTTATTTTATGTTTATTATCATTGTATGAAACGAGTGATGCTCTCGAATGTAAGAGTTTCGTCGCTTTCTACACTCTCCGTCTTCCATTTCTCTTGCACAATCAACTTTCATTACCAGTAAATGTTTCTTTCTCGCGTATCGTGTTATTCGCGATTGGCACGTTTTTATGAACACCGATCGCGATTGATTTTCATTATTGTTTCAATAATCCCATAATTTCTTTTATACATGCGCAATTAAATATCAGTAAAAGTAAGTAATCCTTAGTTAAATAATGGTTAGTTAGTTGTTAGTTAGTATGTAATCCTCCGGTATGTAATGTGTAAATTTTAAGGGGGCTCGTACAGTCGCGACTTTTGGAAAATTAGCCGAGATAGCGAAGTCGTTTTCCTTTAAATATGAAGTTTTTATTTTCCCCTGTTGATGAGAATATCTGTAGTTCTCGAAACTAGTCGTGTTTACATTAATTAATGTTTAATAATGTGTAATAGTAAAGTTTACAAAAAAGTGCCCGTATATAAATGTTTAATTTTTATAATACATATTTAAATCATCCAGTTAATGCCAAATCAATGTATAATGAAATGGTTTTCTTTGAATGTTTAACTATTTTCATGACGTGGAATGTGTTTCAGATATCTCTTAATTAGAACGAATAATTAAAAGGCAAGGGGCAATACGGTATTCTTGTATTATTTATAATTCAAGTGTTGAATTATTTGAGCATTTTTTGCTGTCTGTTCAGCAATATTGTTTTACTATTTTTATGCGCCGATTCGTCCTTATTTTTCCAAAGCTCAACTGCTGCCGACAAAACTATCAATAATTTAAATATGTAATGAGCCAACACCAGTATAGTTTGCTGTGTGTGAGTCTTCCACCGAACTAGGTATAGGTAGGCAGTATTTAACTGACCTCATTTCAATGACGATTTCATTGTCAAATACATTTTATTGCCTCCGTGTCGCGTTGCGATATGTGAACATTGATTTATCTCGTTCCGAAACAAGGCTTTATATTATCGTGTTTCTAAAACTAAGTATTTAATTGTTAATTAATTAGAACTGAAACGTTTAATTCTTCCACTGATATCAGGGGTGGTTACGTTACGATGTAATGTAAAATAATGTAGATAGCGTTTTAAATGTATTTTATATATAAATCGTATTTTTATAATAGTAAAAAATATAGATTATATACCATATATAGCCCCATTTTCGTAAAATACTACTTCAAGAGCGCTTTGCTGTGACATTGTACGTCATGATTCATTGTTTATTGTTGAATAAAACAATAATACAAATGTTAATTCGAAGGTTTACTTTCCTTTGGCCCGTCAGATTGCCTGGTCAACTTAGTCGCATCTGGTACTTTTGGCTCGACCGTTAGGGTGATGACTGACCGGAGCCATTTCGTCGTAACGTACCACGTTACGATGCGAGCATTCGTATAGTCAGTAAAGCGAGCCGAGCGCTCCATCCATTGTTTCGGATGCTCGCCGCGAGCGATGTTACTACGTTACGTTACGACGAAATGCTGCATAGCCATCGAACACACTTTCAAAGAATTTAAAAACATATTAAGCGAAGAGAGTAAAAATACAAAACTAAAAAAAAAAACAAAACTGTGGCTTAAGTTATTTATTGTGATTTATTTAAAATAAGAAAAACAAAAAAAAATCTCGTTATCGAGGTGAGCGAGCTTTGAGCACTCTATGTGTGCGAGTGAACCTTTATCAATATTTTCGTGGCTTACCAAATTATGTATAATCTCTTTATATCAGTAGATTTCAAACCGCTGTCACCAAATAAGTCTCAAAAGGCATTTAATATATTTATTACCCCTATGATGCAACTACGAATACCTCGCGAAACATGACTTATTTTATATCGATGCGGGATTAATGTAATTAAGGCCGAAATAACGATCGTGTTTATTATATTATGTGATGTACAAAATGTTTCAGAGAGAGTGAGAGAGAGCTCTATTGGGTGATCGGTGATTTACCTAATTTGAGAAATGGTAAAAGTTATTGAATAATAAATTTATGTAATATTACCGTATGCTTTAAGTTTTCTCGTTCAAACTTTATTCTTGTTCGAATTTATTGAAGCACTCTTAATGTCTTTTTTCATGTTCTCGGAATCTTGTACAAATAGGCAATTTATTTTCGTTATTTACAAGTTTAACATCAAAATAAAATATTTGCGTATATTGATCTACCTACCTGCGTATAACGTGATTCATGAAAAACTGTATTTCTTTATAGGCGGGCTACCTAATGTACCAAATACTTGTACCAGTAAAACTTTTCATAATTTCTTCATCTTTTCGGAATTTGTTCGACTGAGTTTTTAAATGATGTAAATTTTTACGTACTTATCATATATTTTAATGCTTTTTGCTGTGATTTAAAAAAAAATTATAGTATTATAAGTACAGATTTATATTTATATTATCATCAGGTGTTGCTTTATTCAGATACGCATTTAAATATTTAATCTTTTTAATATTTATTATTATTATTATGATTTGTGATACACATGTCCATCGAAATAACTTGATTTCTAAGTTTTGATAAGGGTCTATGATGATGATTAATGCGAAAACTTGGGATAGAGCACGTTCTAACCCGAGTTTTTTCTCTAAGCTCTTATTAAGTTTATAGTATTATGGAATTTATAGAGCCTAATCTTGTGTGACCACATTTTTTGCGAACTACACTTTTCTTTTTACTTAGCTCGTTACTCTTATCATGAAAGGCTCGCCGATATCTTTCTCTCCGTTGTTTATTTATCAAAAAATGCAGCATCGCGTACATAATATATCGCTCACTCCTTTCAAGAACGTCATAAATAAATAAAAAACTTTATTTTTCAGGAGATCCAGTTTTTAGTTTAAAAATATAAGAAAATGTATTAAAAATAAATATCAAGACAGTTATTGTACTTTTTACTGTGCAACAGACCTTTTTAGGTAAAACCTGAATGTTTTTTCTCCATTTGAAAAGTATTTAGTATAATTAAAAAAAAAAAAATTAAACAATCCTTTTTTTTCAAAATGCAAAAACAACACTTTCTGCCCTGTAGCGGGTAAATATTAAGTTAAAAATATGCCTCTTTATACATTTTCTGGGCATTCCGAAAACATGCACAACTGAAAATTGACGATTTTTGATTTATGACGTTCTTGAAAGGAGTGAGCGATATCTCGGCAGCACTTTGTATTTTATACCGCAGCTTGTCACCGAAGCAAATGTGAGAAACGCCATTTCGTTGCGCCATGTTTTGCAACATTTCGCGCTGTCGGCTGTCGGGGAGGCGATAGCGCACCGCGTTACCGTCCTTCTCACGTGACGACTCTGGGTCAGAGCGAGACGGCGAATCGTGTCTCTCCTCCGAAAAGGTCCGCCAAGTTTGGGACCCTGAAAACTATCTGTTGGAAAGTTTTACGTTTCACTTATTTCGATATTTTTGCTACGGCTTTGGAAACCTTTATAATGTTGCTGGTACGTCAGAACGTATCAGATATCTTGATTTGCGATTCTGCTACAGTCCGTTATCGCTTAATACACCACATACTGTTGTTATACAGGCATCAAATTTAATAAATCCATCGTTTAGAGCCATGGTATAATTTTATGCACTTAATGTTTTAATAATACTATTAAATGGAAAAAATATAAACTTTGCAATATACACATTTCTAAGTACCCAGTATATAATAATAAAAAATAAAACCCTTATCCGCACCCAAATGGTGCATAGGGCACTGTGTCATATAAACGCAGTGTTATCTTGATCGTTTATACATGAAGGAAAGGTGATCAGCCCTCCGCTTCAGGTACCAGCCCATGGTAATTTTGAATAAATATTACAGTGAAAAAAATACTAATATTTATTTTACCCCCCTTGGGAATCGAACCCGGGACCTCCAGAACGGTAGCCGAGCGTGCTGACCATTACACTACGGAGGCGGACGAAAATATATAAAGAAAATAATTTAGTCAATACTATATTTACTTTATTTATTGTTTCGGCATTCACTTTGCGGTAAGACATGATGAAATTGTAAAAGAAAAACACTTGTTTTTTTTTCCACTTGAGCTATGCTTCCATCTTCAGGTCTAAATATAAACTAAATTATTATATTTACACCTGAAGATGAAGGCATTGTTTCCGAAACTAGTCGTCATATTAAAATAAACTCAAGTGGTAAAAAAATATGTGTTTTTCGTTTAATTTTTTTTACTTTATTAACTCATATTAGCTAATATTTTACATCGTATAATTCAATTTTGTTACTAAATTGTATATTTAATTGTTAACATTTACACAATTTAATAACAAAATATCCTTACAATGATTGTAACATATTTTTTTTTATTTCTCTTAGCTTTTCTCTTAGCATCTCATACAATTTTTTTACCCTCTTTTTTATATTTTATTAAATGTTGATATTTTTTCTTTTATGATAATCTTATTCTATTTCTAGTTTTATGATTATGTATATCGAACGCACTAAAAAAATAAAGAAAACATTTTCCTCCTTTCATTTTCCGACAGTGTAACTGTTTTAAAATGAGGCAATATTATTGTTATATAACAGTACCACACTAAAATACAGTTACAGTGTAAATTCTATAATATTATAAATCCCAGTCGCTGTAGAACATTACCGGTGACGCATACTGAGGTTACCGCTTTATGGAACTTCCAACAAGAGATATCTTGCTCTTTGATTTTACCTCATGTGACTACTTATTCCTAAGTGAATTTATTTCACATTTTTTACCTCATCTGACTACTTATTCCTAAGTGAATTTATTCCACATTTTTTACCACATCTGACTACTTATTCCTAAGTGAATTTATTCCACATTTTTACCTCATCTGACTACTTATTCCTAAGTGAATTTATTCCACATTTTTTACCACATCTGACTACTTATTCCTAAGTGGAATTATTCCACATTTTTTACCTCATCAGACTACTTATTCCTAAGTGAATTTATTCCACGCTACCAAATTTTTTGTACTAATGAAAAACTGGTTTTGCTGTCAAAATTTTACATATTTGGCATTTTCTTTTCAGCTGTTTAATTGATTTATTTTATTATTTTTGTTTTATTGTTATTGGTATCTGGATATGAAAAAAAAAACTTAAGTTCCCACATAAATTAAGTAATTATTAACTTGCTGCTCAATTTGTTCGAAAGTGCCTTATACAAATTGTAGTCTCTTATGGGATTATGATTGATTTAAAACTCAATGCTTTGCGTACCAACTTGTGGTTTTATCAAAATTACATTGTCATTACGACCCTTTCTCGGCAAAACATCGTAAACGCCAATATGAATTTTAAATCTATATTTTTTTAATAATACTGTTTTAATACCCACTTATGAGTGATTCTTGAAGTTTAAGGACAGTGGAAACTTTCCAAAGTTTACGATTTTTTTTCCAGATCATACATATGTTTGTTTTGAGCGGATTTATAAAACAAAACAAAAATATATATAAACGACCAGCGTTAGTTAACAGGCGTACCTAACATAAATACTTTTTTATTAACTTTTTTATGTTAAAGACAATTTATTATTGCTTCTTTGGAAAAGACCTAGTATAATCGAGAATGAATGAGGAGAGATTTTATTTATATACATATTTAATTTTAAGTGAGTAACGTTTTTACGTCTTTTCTTTTTAATTGAGTTTTTTTTATGAAAAAATCATTTTATTAATAGCCCCAACGTTTTTATAATTTATAACAAGCCTTGTTTTAAATTATAAAAATAAAATAATTGTGTTTTTTTTCAGTGCAAAAAATGTCCTGCAAAATGTTTTGCGCCGGAAGCTTAATTTTCCTTTTGAAAATGTTTATTTGAAATGCGAAATATAATTTGATAAATGCTTACAATTTAGTCAAATTTAATTTGTTTCGTATTTTTAAACACGCTATATTCTTGTTTGAGGGAGCAAAAAAAGACCAAAATATATCCTGTTTCTTATTGATTCGAATACATTGTATTTGAATGTTGAATTCAACGAGATATTCGACATTGTGTATCATTGGCAATCTACGGATAATTTGGTTGATAACCACTTAAACACGCCACAAAATATTTCTTTACGTTGCACCGGCAAACTGGCAACGGCGGAACAAGCGGCAGGTCAACGGTATATCTAATAATTACCCAAATTATATATTTTTTTTACAAATTCACGATTGTTTTTGGAATCGCCCAAATTTAGGTTTGCGACCGAACGGGTGGCCATCCTTGTCTTCAGAGTGTATTTACGCGGTGTATTGATATTTATAATCGTGACGAAATGCGGTATTGTGGACACGGAGTGCCAACCCCCGGAACTGGAGGCCTCCCGCTGCACTATCTCGACAAGAAAATCTGTTTCTCCGTTGCGCAAACGGAAAATCGCTCCGTGCATTTTGATATGAATTAAATTCGCGCTCCGACCTTGAGAGGACGCAGTGTGAACGACCCGAGAAATGTCAAAAGCTTTGTTGACTCTAACGAATAATAGTCGGCTAAATGTACGTGCAGTTTTTATTTCTAGACGTTTCTCTGCCCGTTTCGTTATCTCTCTAGTGTCGATTTTTGTGATTCAAAATTCAGGACGGCATTCGGTGGGCGTTTTCTGCCTCCGACGAATAGTGACTTATTAATCTGCGCACATACACCTTTTTGCGCACACTAATAGTGTACACTCCCTCGCGGCTACACAAAATTGTGTATCGAACGTCATATCGGTTTATGCAGCATCACGTTATTAATTTAGTCGGTTTTCTTCACTATTCGGTTAGTAAAGCGAGTGTCGCGTATTGTATGCGCGGGTACATTAAGGCCACCTGTGTTTGTGTATATCACTACGTTCCGTTTCGTTTAGTCAGATAAGTCTTTCTGTCATTAATCTTTGTGAACGTTAATGCACTTCCAGTCGCATGCCACTCGACGTTCAAGGCTGAGCTGTCTGTGCGGACTGAACTCACTGGGCCGCGGCCGGGACGCGTGCTCTCGTGGATTTCCCAACACTATTTCAATTATTTTTTTATATTTTACTTTTCCGAAACTTGTTTTGACATTTTCAATTAGCCGAATTAAAGTTATTATGCGGTTTTATATAAGTATTTTATATAAGTGCACAGTGCGCACTGCATAGTCGGTTAGCCGGCGAGGAGCGTTCTAGCGCGTCTAATTTATGCGCAGGCGCAGCTTGCAGCTATAATTTTTTGTTAGAATCGAGTGAACATGCAGAACGTTATTTATGTATCGAACCTTTTTATCGTATTTATCCTCTCGGGACCCCGAGCATGGAGAATGTTCAACGTGAAGTTATCCACGTAGCTATACCTACCGCTATGCACACCGATACACTGATTTCCCTCGCTGATAACGATCATAAATCCTATTATTGGTTTCATTCTTCATTTTAGGAATCATGGCATTAATTCTATTCGCTGGATACCTATTTCTCATTTTATGTATTAAAAGTCTCGCTACTGAAATACTTCAAATACAATATAGAGTTATGGATGTAAATATTTAATTGAGTAATCTATATTTGAGAGCGATGTAGATACATACTTGACTTTTGATTATTAGAATATAATCAAATGACAATTTTAGTGGATTACTAATTTCATTAATTGATTCGGCAATCTTTTGGTAAAATGTACCCATTTTTATTATTAAAGCAAACACTTGTTTTTTTTACCACTTAAGTTTATTTTTGTGTCGAAGATTACATTTAGACTTGAAGATAGAAGCTTAGCCTCCGAAACTAATCGTCACAAAAATAAACTCAAGTGGTAAAAAAAACAAGTTTTTTCTTTAATAATATCATTACGTCTTACCATAAAGTAAATTCCGAAACAATAAATAAAATATCCATTTTTAATTTAAGTTTTACTTGATAAATACTTACGGTGTTTGAAAATGATGCGGAATGCATCGAAACACTTGTCACAATAGATTTTTAAAATAGTTTTTTTTTACCAAGTAAAACATTAATTATAAATTAATTGCCATTTCCTATGATTACTGCCGATTGCCGGAAAAAAAATATTAAAAATATATGTAAAAGTTTTTTGCAAAATAAAACTTTGGCTTTGTGAATTTCTTTCTTAAATAATTTTACTTCCGGGGAATCTTGGAAAACAAGATTAGATGAATATGTCACCGATAACAACTTCCTACGATAGCTTATTTTTAACGAGTAGGAACTTGGTTTATATTACTTTGCTTGTAATATTCTTTGGCATTACTGATGTTTTACCTTTGAAATTTCTGAATTTCTAGATATTTGCAATAATTATAAATACGCAATATATATAATAATGCGTTTTATTTTGTTTAGCGTTAAGTTTATTGATATTAAAGCATTATATTACAGAATTGATAATCAGCAATTTATAACTGTTTACTTTTTTTTCCACCATTTTAATTTTGTATTATTTTCACACCAAAATAATATTACAATGACTATTAACACTGATGACTAGTACATATTGCTCACTCCTTTCAACAACGTCATATATCAAAAAACTTGATTTTCAGGAGATTTTTTTAAAGGTTAAAAATATAATAAAATGTATTCAAAATAAATATCAAGCCACTTATTGAGCTTTTTACTGTGCAACAGATCTTTTATGGTAAAACCTGAATGTTTTTTCTCCATTTGAAATATATTTAATGTATTGAAAAAAATTAAACAATACCTTTTCTTCAAAATGCAAAAACTACACTTTCTGCCCTTCAGCGGGTAAATATTAAGTTGAAAATATGCCGTTTTTGCTGGGATATAGTACATTTTCTGGGCATTTCGAAAAAGTGCACAACTGAAAATTGAAGATTTTTGATATATGACGTTGTTGAATGGAGTGAGCGATATGTGTAAATTATTTTAATTTATGTAATTTACCACCGCGACTTACGTTTGCAGAGCACGTTATTAAATTCATTACTATGTTAAATAACAAATTCGCATAATGTTACTATTATCGCCTATTTATTACACTATTAATATTATATTTACGATGTGATGAAACTCAACTTGAATACTGATTTTTCTTCTTCTTCTTCTTCATTTTGTTGGATGATATGTATTTTATGATAAAAATACTAGTAATTCTAATGTGTTCTTCCGCCTCCGTAGTGTAATGGTAAGCACGCTGGGCTACCGTACTGGAGTTTCTGGGTTCGATTCCCAGGGGGGGGTCAAATAAAATATAAGTGATTTTTTCACTATAATATTCATTCAATATTACCCGGAGGGCTGATCACCTTCCCTTCATGTGTTAACGATCAAGGTAACACTGTGTTTATATGATGCAGTGCCCTATGCACCATCGGGTGCGGATAAGGGTTTGAAGAAGAAGAAATATAATCTGTGGTTTAATGTTTTGATAAATAACGTAAGTTCTTACCAAGGTTTCAAGTTTAGTTCCGCCTTGTACATATTATAAACGGTTTCATTATAATAACGAAAACATTTCTAAGCTCATGTGTTACCACTTCCGCCTCTCCATCTGGGGTGGGTGCTGCCACCTGCTGGCTTATTCTGGTGTTTCTCTAGCGACGAAACACCTGCACCATGGACCTAAACGCCATGTTGGCGGTGACAAAAAAAAATAGCCGACCCTACGTACATCAAACCAACTATCATACTTACATTTTGACATCTCAACATAGATGAAGAAAAATATGGAAGTCTAGGTATTTACAAGGCTCATGACTTGTCATAGGCTGGTTAAGTGATCACTTTACACACGTGCAATATTCACCAATTCTACCCGTGATTGACAACCACGCTACTCAAATTTTTGGAACTCTGCTAGATATATTGATCGATTTCGCGACACAATACATGTGAGTTCACAACATGTTGGATTGAGGAATGTTTTCATTAAGCATAGACTCTTTTATTTATATGCAAGAACCGACTGCCTTAAAACGTGATATTTTTTTATGTACCTTAAAATTTGATCAGTTATTTAATTTACAACATCAAAATACTTTTTCTCAATACAGGTTATAAGCTCTATAAATACCCAGACATCCATATTTTTATTCTTTTATCTTGAGATGACAAAATGTAAAAATAACTTCTTAGTAGAGAATATCCAGATTTGTGAACAAGTATTTGGAGACACTTAAAATGTTGCAAAATTTCATCCTATTTAGCTAATAATCGTTGCCTTTTTTTCAGATGTTTTATCGCTAGCGTACATATAGTGGCTAGATGTACGAAGCCTCAGGCTTACTTTGCAAGAATCTGGTCATGTCCATAACTAGGTCTCGTTTAAATTTGGGATCGTATTGCCATGAATAATATACCATACTCTTTACCGACATGTCAACGAACCTATCATTATTTTATTTTATTTTTAGTGCTTCCACACACACATCATGTATAGATTACAGTGAACGTTATAGTCTGAGCTCAACTCATCACGGATCCACTCTATACAATGTGATCATAAAATCACACAAAACGCGGTTTTATAGCGGTTTTCTTACAATTTGTATAATCCGGAGTAGTATTCAATAGAACACCACTCCAAAGCTTTGTTTTTTTTTTGCAATATTGGAAATGTAATATTGGTGAGGACCTCCACAATTGTAGTTCACGTCAGAGTGGTGAGCCAGCAGCAGCCCGGTGAGCAGTGAGCAGAGAGCAGCGGGCGAGGTAGCGGCTGGCCGGCCGGTCGCGCTACGTGCGCCCGCGAGCTCACTTCGGGCAAAAACAAGCTTGCAGCGGTCCCTCACCTGGGGATATCGGGCTAATAGGTTACGTACGGTCAAACTGCGCACACTACGTATCTTTCATTCTCAAATATGTTTCGTTATCACCGTATCGTTTAACAGAAATAGCGACGATACTGTGTTCGCTTCGGGAACGTAAGAAGGTGTCATTTATTATTTTTATTCGTTTATTCATTCACTCACGTTTCAAGGGTAATTCACCCTTGAAACATCGCCTGCGCACAATATTTTAATTGCGGATTTAGTAATCTGTACGCGTTTATCTCTCGGAATTTGTTTAAGATTGTTTATACCAAACTTCATCTGACGCTTGCAATGCTAATCAAGTTTCGGGGTCGAGTTCGCTAGGGTCACTTTAATGTATTTAAAATCAATGTCATATCTCTGAATTTGTTATTATTATGTATGGAATTAATTGATGAAACGTGGTTCTACAGATGTCTCATACGCGATTTGTCGGTTGCCTTATAGAATGTACGGCTTATATACGTATAGTTTAGATGCAGTGTTGCATTCTCGAGCCGGGTGCGTCATCCGAGGCGAGCGATAGTACCGCCATCCCGGCAGTTTTTGCGGAACCATACTCTCCGAGCGCAGAGTGCAGTCTGGCGTAGGCGAGCGCTCGTCTCTAGGAGTCGCGCGTTTCCGCTCCGCTGGGCCTCTCCGCGGAAGGTTGTCGACCACCCTCAGTGGAACGATGAACCTGTGTGTCGCCGGTTCAATCGGAGTACGTAGCTGACTCCGCGAGGAGGCTGGCCCCGCCCCCCGAGCCCCCGAGTCCCCCAAGGTCGCGCTCCTGTCCCTGACAGTATGCGCTTCTATAGCGCGCTTCCGCGTAACTATCACTGTTTGCACTGCACTATTCGCAACGCAACCTCTATTTCGATATCGGACTTTTCGATCTATTCGCTGTACGCGGTGGCTGTATATTTTGTAAACATAGTCGATATTCGAACCACATTTATTCGTGATAACCTTATTTACCGCCGAGTGATAATGATGATCTTGGCAATACATATTCGTACATTACTGTAATAATATTCCACATCGGTACATTCATTGTAACGACTCTACTGACGAATGTATCTAAAATATATTCTGTTATCATTTTTTTCCTCTTTTATATTATTTTGTCGCTGTTCCTTCAAAAGCTAAATTATCCATCAATCTATAAAAATATATTAAAGATGCAAAACATATTGAATGGTACTAATATATTTTTATACCAAATAAACGATGAAACCGATGCAATTTAAAAATCTGTTGGCGTTCCCAATAAATTTCAACCTCACAAATATTTTTTTTTTGTCAAACAGGTCGGTCGTTTGTAAGAGTTAGACAACCGATCTCGATTTATGTATTATTTTTTAATACATTAAGGATAGTCTTTTTTTTTAATGTCAGAATATCCATTATAATTTTTAGTACGTTTGACATTGCCCAACCAGCCGAAAAACGGATATAATATGTTCACATATTTATTTGAAAGTTATTGAAAATATTATCAAATAAATAAAGGTTATAGGAACATATATCTATCCTTATGTTCGTAGCGCACCTGTTTCTCCGTTCACTTACATACATAAGAAATAATGGTTCACATCATTATCTCGATTGAATGTTACTTTGATATATGTTTTTTTTTTAATAAATTGGTCGCTATTCGTCTATCGCCATACTTATTTATTTTTATTCTGTCAATAATTGCCTCTTATTGCAATAGTGCATTGGTTTTCCCTAATATTAGAATATCTTAGAATATCCTAACTAAGTATATATGTTATAGAGCTAGAGTATTATCATTAGCTGCCAATTTTCTTATTGAAAACTCGCCCATTACGTCATCAGTAATGTTTTTTTAAAAATTCGTTTACGCAATTAATTTATTTAATTTTTTTTGGCTATAAAACTATCATTTATCCCAGTCAGTGTAAACAAAATGGCTATGCTAAAAAATATCTTTAAAAATCTTTACAACATTTTGAGTGTGTCCAAATACTTGTTCACAAAATCTGGATTATCTAATTACAGGAGTTATCTGGATTATCCAATTACAGGAGTTATTTTCATATTATTTTTTGACATCTCATCAAAGATGAAGAAGAATATGGAAATCTTGGCATTTACGGGGCTGACGACCGCCATAGGCTGGTTTAAGTGATCACTTTACACACGTGTAACATTCACCAATTCTACCCATTATTGACGGGGGTCGTCAGCCCCGTAAATGCCCAGACTTCCATATTCTTCTTCATCTTTGATGAGATGTCAAAAAAAAATTATAATAATCTTTATAAATTAGTTTAGTTTTATCGAATGTGATCTAAACTAAGGTCTGTTTTGTGTTTTGTTATTGTTGTCTGCAATTCCTCAAATGAACATTCCTCAGGCCAACGTCACGGAACACGTAGGCCAAGTCGATACTAGTTTTTTCCTGGAACTACCGCGAAACTCGTTCCAATCGGGTTGGTCCCATTGCACGAGGAAAAAAAACACGTCCTTTGTTGTTGAACTTTTGGTAGATTTCAATTTGACATTCAGAAATATATCCCTCTTAGCTTGGCAATATTTCGTGTTTCGCGGAAAGCGCCCAATCGATGCACACATAAGTATTCACGAAATGGAAATTATAAAACTATGTTTGTTAAATGTATTAAGTCTCGGATTAAATTGAATTATTTTTTTAATCTTTTATTTATCCACAGATAATGATGCAAGTTGTTGTCATTATCAGTTAGCTAGCGATAAGTGACAAGGCAAATAATTAGTTTGTTCGTGTTCGTATCTTTTTACTACCGTATAAGCAGAGGCGTGCATTCTTCTATATAGGCAGAAAAGCAGTGCCTACCCTGGATTACTGGCGTTCCATATAGAAACACGACTAATGCCTACTATGCCTCATCCTTACCCAACCCTACTGCCTATTCGATTAAAAAATCTGTGCACTCCACCATGTATAAGTATTGCAGTGAATTCGTTTATGTTCCAGACCTAGAATATCGTTTAAAAACCAATATCAAGTCTGCAGTGTAATCAAATCGAATTCGTGAGTTTTCATTTCAAACCCTTATCCGCACCCCAATGGTGCATGGGGCACTGCATCATACAAACACAGTGTTATCTTGATCGTTAACACACGAAGGAAAGGTGATCAGCCCTCCGCTTCAGGTACCAGTCCAGGGTAATATGGAATTAATATTAGAGTGAAAAAATCACGTTTATTTATTTGACCCCTCTGGGAATCGAACCCGGGACCTCCAGAACGGTGGCCGAGTGTGCTGACCATTACACTACGGAGGCGGACAAAATTATGAGCCATTTTGTACAAGTTTTTGTGCATTTTTTGCTCCAAATAAATTGGTGGGACCCCCTTTCGAACAGTCAATTCACAGCGCTGCGTTCGTCCTTCGCTCCTTGCTCCTCGTAGACGCTGTTGAAGGGCGTTGCTGGATTCACGTCCTTAGTTTTCCTACTTGGCTGTGTAGTTTTATACAAACTCGTGTAACGTCTTCGCAATAATGTTACGATTTCCGGCAGGAGGGAAAATTGCTCGAATTTATTTTCAGTTTTCACAACTTTAACAACCTCGATACTTTTCATTTTCATCAGGACATTTTCTAGTTCGTCGGCAAATTAGAACACTAAGTCAATAACGACGGCTTCGACCTATCGATACGATTGTCAATTCTGTAGTCTGTGACACGCAAAAAATATTTTGTTTAAATTATTCTCTTTGTTGGGAAGAGTAGAAAAGGCAGTGCTATAATATTCCATTTCAAACTATATATTTTTGCGTAAAAATGCGATGCGATTCGGAAGAATTGCAATATAACGCGAATGAACAAATCCCGGAGCGAATCTGACGATATCGCCAATCGTGGATATTTGTCATCAGTGCGCGCCGTTCCTCTCGGCCGCGACTCGCAAATCACTCACGGACCCAACAAAAGATGGGCGGGACTCTGGGCGGAATCGCGTCTGATTTATCCCCTCGGCAGGAGCTCGCGTGGGCGACCTCAGCCCGCTGCAGCCAGCCTCTGACGCTGGTCTCTGCCGAGATACGTCACAGAGCCTCGCAGGTTATTAAACGCCGAGTTGTGAATGTTTCCTTAAATGTAATATTTCCTTCATAATTGGCTTGTAGAATTGTAAGACTTTCAACTTCCGACCGTGTAATTAGTACAGCTAAGTGTCGTGCAAATTCATTTATACGAATTAAATACGAAGAAGCTCTTGATGTCGGAGATAAAAGTTAATTGTGTTTCTTTCTCTTTTTAGGCGACAAATATTGCGACGGATATAATTATTTCCTCATTTGAAATAAGAAAACTCAATTATAACGAGACGTGGCAATTACCTTTAAGTATAATGACTATGATCGTATAAAACATTAACTTTGTGTAGTTTAAACAATTTTATTAGAGTTAATTTAGATTAATACGTATAAAATCTACTACCGTACAATTTATATTTAATTTCCCTTCATTAGTAAGCGAATAATATGCTAAATTATTCGTAAACTATTCGTTTTAGGGTCTTGACTAATTTTTGATAATATAAGGCGTCAAATTTAGACGGTTTGCGTATAAATTTTGATCGAATGATTTTAGTTTATTTGCAAATTAATTATCGCCTTACTCGTTGAAACATTCAGCCGGTGCGCTTAAAACCGCATCATACATCGTATCATTCACGTTTCTGAATGATTGGGAGCTTATTATTTACGGCTCAGAGCTTTTCGTATATTTTAATCCCCTAACGAGTGAACACAGACGATAATTTGATACTGAACGTAACAGGCCGATGTGATTTATCTTTTGGTGCCAAAACGGATAATGATAATTGACGCTGTTCAGTCGGGTACCCCTAAAGTAATTTATTCGGATGACTTCGCATCGCGACTTTCTAGTCTGTGTGCGGCGTACGAGTGTGTCATGTTATCTTGTATTTTAGATTTATGAGCGCACTTGAATTTCAACTGAAAGATTAATTCCCGTTCTTACATGCGAATACTGTGCACACTCCCGACACAATAAATTAATAGCTACTTAATAAATGATTTACGAAAGCGCGAGCATACCGCATTGCGGCCAGTCGTTAGCGCGATTACGAATAGTATGGAGATATATTCTTTACATTTTACCTACGCTTTTTTGTCTCATTTTATTCTCATCCCACACCAATCGTTTCGTAGCTCCCACAGCTAAAATCTTCCTCCGAAAAGCTTTCAGTGGAAGGCATTTAGACTCCTTTGAAAGGAAGAGTGATTTCAATAGGGCAGTCTTCGTACCTGCTGACTTTTTTTTTGTATCCTCACTCTGTTATGAAATTCGTTGATGTGTGAAGGGCAAAGTATTGGAACACGCTCACGTGTATTCTTGATACTGAAAAATGATAAAATTTTATCCATTCATTTTTTTTGTCGTATTGTATAATTAAAAATAAAACGTGAACGGACTATCTGTCTATATTGATAAATATTTAAAGGTTGTTATTTTTTATTCTCTTAAGTTATTCACCGATTGCTTTGAAAATTTAACACAATGTTGCATTCGAATACGTGTGTTTTATACCTGTGACAAGTGTTTTTTTAAAGTTCTTTTTTGACCGCAATGGCAGCGCTATCTGTTGAGCGTAACAGCACCACACGCATTACTAAACATTGCTCATAGCGAACGGCGTGTTTCTTGATAGCTGCTGTCACTTGGCATTGTCAGTGTTTTCGATAGCATTGTTTTTCCATAGATTTTCAATACTTTAAAATTATTCATACATATTAGAAAAGTATAGTTTTAATTTTCTTTCTTTTCCATTTAACCAGACTGACCCACAACAGCGCGTGGCCAGTACAATGTCTAGTTGCTTATTTTACGCCGACCACATCAATTTTGATGTAATACAGTGTCCGTATTCACAAATATTTTGATTGATGTAACGAATACAAAAAGGGCATTAGGCTGTCCTCACCCCCTGATCATACCATCAACCAGTTAAAATCTGCTTTCGACACATGGGTTTTTAAGCGACGGTAATTTATTACAGGATGAGGGTAGGATATAAGGGGTGAGGACGGTTAAATAGAATACATTTACCCCGTAACATTGTTGCGTTTCTTTCATGAAATGTATCAATAATGCTACATTTTATGTTTAACATAACGTACTTTCATACAATCACTTACCATTTTTTTTGGAATTGTTGTAATAACTATAGGGCAGTATCCTCTTGCTTTAAATTGTCTGCAATATTTTTTTTGCTGTATTTTTTGTTCATGGTTTTTTTTTTATTACATTCGATTGCGTAATATTTTTATGCGAGTACGTAACTTCATTATTATATTGAACGTTATTATTTATATTATCTGTCAATGTACTTCATACTCGTAATTAATCAAACCAAAATTGCCTTGAATTCGCCGAAAGTTCGCGTGTACAAAAATGCGAAACATAGCTCGGCTAAAAATCACGTTCGGATCTCTGAGGATGATCGATTGCACATGTGTGATGTATTGTTTGGGTAGCGCTGCGAGACTTCTGAGGGCGGTGACGTCACCGCGTTCCTTTGTTCCGCTGACCATGTGCCTTATTCCGAAGGTAGGGTTGGCTGAATAACGAGACATTTTACTAACTGGGTTCTCTTGGCGATGCGGGTGTTTATCCGCGGCAGGAGATCGGAATAAGCCGACAGGTGGGGGAAGGCAGTGCTGCTCAGAGAGCGAGGTCACTCGGAATCCATCCGGCTCCGAGAGCTCCAAGGACACTTCGGCGCATTATGTTTTCTTCATGCAGAAAAAAAAACCTTTTATGTTTTTATAATGCGGCTACCGTCTACCGTGTAAATTGAGTCTCGTTCATCGGATAATATTTCAAATACCTGAATAATGATATCGGGACCCAGTTTTTATCCCACGGAGTACCTTTTCAGCGCTTAGTCCATTACAGATATTAACTAGAGTATAGACAGCAGTTTTGGTGTGGAAAAAATTAGCAGTTTTAAGCTGCCGCAGTTTTCATACGAAAATGAACAAACACTCGTGTAATCGTATCGACAGCTGCAGTCGACTTGCGGCAGTGTGTTCGGATTTTTGTATAGAAACGACAGACTGCCCTATTCCATCAGCTTACTTCGGCTGTTTCTGAGTGCGTTTCTAACCTCAGTCTTTTTTATTGCTAATTATTCGTTACTGTCGGATTTTTTTGTATATATTTTTTTCATACCCGTTATAATCTTCCCGCGTCTATGTTTTTAAAAATGTCCGTATCTTTTACTTGTTTGTCATATTGAAATTGTTGTATTTCGCGTGCTCATTTTCAATGTACACCTCAATGATTCCACCTCTCTGTATTGTAACATTTGAACAAAGTGATACCACAGTATGCGGGCCTGTAATAAAGCTCCTTTGGTGTGCTGTTCAATATTACGCTTATTTCGTGTGAGCGAGTAATCCTCGACACGCTTTTTCTAGACGCTGCGGGATTTGAATAGAGTGGCCCGAGAGAATGTACCCATAGTCAATATTATTATTATTCGTCTCCTTGTTATATTTTTTATTTATGAATTTTAGAGAATAGTTACATCAATCAAGTCAATCACATAAATGAGTCACACAAAATAAGGACTTGTACTATTCCAATTACAAAATTGCACATTTGTAAATTTGTGAAAATACCTGGAAGAGGGACGGGAGGGAGGAAAAGGGAGAGATCAAAGCTCAAGTCAAATACAAGTTTATAAAACTAGGGACACACCACGATATAAATGTCGAGTCACAATGTAGGCGATCTCAGCGTTGACAATGACGAGTAAAACATCAAAATCGCCATATTCATCGTTAACCAATTTAGACAAACGATAAATATAGGAACTTTGTTTACAGATTGTTCCATTCGTGGGAAGCGCTAAGGTGTTGTCCGGTGATACGACTGGAAACATTGTAGCTGAAGTTATAAAACATAATACTTCTATACATAATAGTTCATACACATAAAACATGTTATTTTATAAATTATCTCCAATTCGAGTAAACTAGACGATGGTTACCTCGCAAACGTAATTTACTCAATAGATTTAATTTTGAAGTCCAAATGAACACTTTCGTTATTTAGAATTCTCATAATAAATGCAAATTGGTAGCGCAGTTAGTAGCCAGTGATTAGTATTGTGTAGCGCAGTGTTCCGCAAACTTTTTCTGTTCAAGGTACACCTGTCAAATCAAGTAATTTTAGAGGTACACCAAAGATAAAAACAATGATTATTTAATATTGGTTAATTATTTAAATTAATGTAATGCTAAAACATGTATTACATATTATGTTTAATGCAAAATGCAAGGCTGCTTAATTGAGCACAGGCGATCAAATTTGGAGCAATTGTTGATAAGGCTGCTCTCATCTCTTCGTTGACCGTCCTCAGGCGTTCTCTTTTTTTTCATAGCAGTCAAGAGTAAAAAATTAATGGAGTCGAAAATCCCACTTCGCACTAGTAAGTCGTGGTAAATGGTAAAAGAATTGCAATAGCACGCTTTGAAAGCAGTGGGTATTCATTTTTTATATGCAGCCAAAAATGTGTTTTTTGTCCAGTCAGTTTTTAGCTCCATGAATTCTTCTTGCTCCTTTATCGGGAAGTGACTTTTTCCGCGACATACCAACTAATCACCACGGTACACCAGTGTGCCGCGGCACACACTTTGCGGAACACTGGTGTAGCGCACAGCTCGTAGCTCGCAGCTCGCAGCTCGCAGCCACAGCGCAACAACATGCAACATGCGACTGATAGCGGTCGGCCGCCGCGTCCCAATGCCGATCGCTCGCGAATGCGGTCACGGTTAATGCAAACAAAATTATTGTGACGTTGTGCAAACACAATAATGAGCGCTCGTTCCTGACTGGCCGACTGCACGTGACGTCCTCTTTCTCTGATTGTCACACCTTCCGTGCCTCGCTTTCCCCATATCCCCATGTCCCGTGTCTTGTAGCGTTGTAGCGTTCAGACGGACGTCTGCTGCGATGACTGTAATCGTCTGACCTAATAAGCGAATGATACGTTGTATTTAGGTTGTGCCGGTGTCGAAGTGTCACTTGTCTAAATAATAAATTCACGAATTCGAAATATATGAGAACTTTAGCAACGATCGTTTTGAAAACGAATTGATATTACAATAACGTATAGTACATCTCTTCATCGCGAAGCCTCTTATAAATTTTTTCGTGCCATCATCCCCTTTGATCTGTTTATTGTAGAAACGATTTTCATAAATATTTTTTCTTTTGATTAGTATTAATATTATTTTATGTATTAATTTTAAATCAAACACGGATTTTTTGAGTCTACTAAGTTGTATTTTATTAACAAAACACATAAAAGTTAAAATTGTGACAATTGTTTCGCCTAGTTATGGCATTTTCAAACGAATGTCCATTCGTTTGAAAATGCCATAAACTGTGTTTGATTTAAAATTAATATATAAATTAAAATGGAGTTCTACAAATTAAACGCCTAATCAATAAATAAAATAGCATAAAAAAAATTAAAATCATATTATTTGATCAGTCTTTAAATCATATTTTGTGTTGAGGAAAACTAGTTTTATGCATAAGTTTTTTTTAATATTTTTCTTGAAAAATAAATAGTCACGAGTTTGATCTAAATATGTTTATGGAAGTTCAAAAATTTGAGTAGTGTGGTTGTTAATCATGGTTAGAATTAGTGAATGTTACTCGTGTGTAAAGTGATCACTTAACCAAACCTATTACGGTCGTAAGCCCTGTAAATGACTTCCATATTCTTCTTCATGTATGTTGAGATGTCAAAAATGTTAATAAGTGGAGATAATCCAGATTTGTGAACAAATGTTTGGACACACTCAAAATGTTGTATACATGATATGGTTGTACGTATTTGTTTTCAGTAGATGTTCATGAAATCAAATATATGTAAACTGAATGGCGGTTTTTCCGTCCTAAATAATAAATACTAATAGATATTGTCATCCATCCATTTTTAATCTTATCTCGTGAACTATTAATAATAATTTAACTCTCTTATCGTCAGATAACGCTTTGTTTGCAAGTTTTCCCACAGTCAATTTACAGGAGTAGGTACACAAGTATAATTTTTAATATAATTCAGTTTGTTAGTCGTTTCTTTTGTTCGGTAATGTTTCGTATCGCGAAGCTGTTCGCGCCCAGGTATTGTCCAAACAAGTGCGGGGTAATTAAGGGGAATTTGGAATAATTAAATAATTTGAAGGAATAATTTAAGTAGGAAAAAATCACTTATATTTATTTGATTCTCCCCTGGGAATCGAACCCGGGACCTCCAGAACGGTAGCCGAGCGTGCTGACCATTACACTACGGAGGTGGACGAAAAACATATATAATTACATTAATTTAAAAATTCATAAACATAATTAACATTTATTTGCAGGACCCACCAAGCCACCTTATGTGTCTTGTCGGTGGAGCTCTTTTTTCATACGTTTTTTATTACGTTGTATTTACGTTGATACGTTGTATTTAATACCACTACTACTACCATCACGCTGTTTCCCCGTAGGGGTAGGCTGAGAGGATGGAACGCCACACTCTTCTGTCCTGACATACACTGCTCGCCTCCTTCACATCCATACATCTAGTCATACATGCCCTCCGATTACCCAGAGTTTTGACACCGCCAGATTTTAGGTTCTGATTGATCTGATCGTGCCAAGTCTTTTTCGGTCGTCCTCGTTCTGTTTTCCCTCTCACATTCGCCACATATATTTTCTTAGTCATTCTCTCGTTATCCATTCGCTCCACATGTCCATAAAGAACTTTTTTTTGCATTTTTGGACTAAGTAGAATCTACTTAGTCCAAAAATGCAAAAAAAAACGTACTACAAAAAAAATGTCCCTTACTGTGTTTTAAGTTTGAACAGCCGAACTCTTCCTAATCTTTTCAGTTATTCCTCGTTCAGCCTTCATTCCTTTCGTTGTTTTTAATCTATTTTAACATAAAAAAGAATGAAAAAAATTGAAAGTAAACAATAATCGCGATTATTCATCGCACTGGACGCGTTGTTGTTTTTCCGACACAACTTCGAATGGCTGCAAATTTTGCTCTTCGTCAATTCGGTTCGCAGTCGATTCTCGGCCGGTTTACCTTGAACGCGGTTGGGCCCACTTCGCCGCTGCTCCATCTCAGGCCAACTATGGCTCAAACCAGCGCGCTGGCGGTCTATCCCATCACTTCTCTTTATTAGTTCGGAAACTTGCCATTATTATTATTTAGTTGTGTACGATAAATGATTACACACTCGGGCCGCGAGCCTCGTTCGGCTTTATACGTGTACTTCACGTACGTACATGTTCGGAACTCGTAAAATATTATATCTAACATCTAATGCTTTGTTCTCGGCGCTGAATATTTTATTGTTACCTACTACATAATACAGTAAACCCCCCTATAACGATGATAAAGGTACCGCGTTATCGGAGGAACGTTATAGGGGATATATGTTTTGAATGGTATTTTTACATTTCAACAAGCAAGAATTACTAAAATGAGGCATTATTCAATTGAAATACAATTATATAACTTTTATCCCCTATAACGTTCCCATTATATTGGGGTTTACTGTATATGTATGTGTGTATAATATTGTTGTTATTATTTCAAATTAATATTTTTTGAGGCGAGGTGGTTGGTAATAGAAGCAGAGAGGAAGACCAAGTAAAACTTGGCATGATCATATTGTACCCAATATATGTATGTGCGCATAAAATATATATTGTTGTTATTATTTCAAATAAATAGTTTTGAAGCGAATGTGGTTGGTAATAGAAGCAGAGGAAGACCAAGTAAAACTTGGCACGATCAAATATTTCAATCGGTGTGTATGTATAAGAAGATGCATGAATGAGGATGAGGCGATGATTGTATGCAATGACAGATTGTTGTGACATTATATTCTCTCTGCCTACCCTTGCGGAGAGCGGTGTGATGGTTAGTTAGTTAATCTAGGGGTGGTGACTGACCGGAGCATTTCGTCGTAACGTAACGTCGTAACATCGCTCGCGGCGAGCATCAGCGAGCATTCGAAACTATGGATGGAGCACTCGGCTCGCTGTACTGACTGCCTGAATGCTCGCATCGTAACGCGTTACGTTACGACGAAATGGCTCCGGTCACCACCCTAAGAATATGTTTTTCTTCGATTATTTGAATAATTAGATTTCAATATAAATTCGGTTAAATTACACAAGACACTCCCATTATTCAGTCACGGAATAATTTTTCCACATTTAATAAATTGTCCAAAATTAGATTTACATACTTATTACTCATATCCAACATGTAGTATAAAAATAGCATATTTTTCTTATTATTTCATATTAACGTATGCTGGTTTTTAATAAAAATGTTGACACAATTTGCGAATCTGATCTAAATGAACAAATTTCTCGCTAAATTCGTATTCCGATATAAGTATATAAATTCTTGTGAACGGTAATAAATATGTATTTTTTGCTGTTTTATTATTTTCTTGTACCTACTGATAATAGTTGACACATTTACTCCAGTTATGTTAGGAACACGACACACGTCGAGTTGTATTGGAGTCTTCTGTCTTATCTTTATGAAATAATCATGTGATATGATTTGACCTAAAAAAAGCGTTAGGTATTTTCCTTTTTTCTTTAATGATAAATTAAAAATCTACTTACGTTTGCATATTATTTGCTCAGCATTAATACGATTATAACAATAATAATTGCAAAATTTAAATAAAAGTATGTAAATATGTCACAGTTATAATCCTAATTACAAATGCTTGCAATATAAATATGAATTAGGTTAAAAATTAGAATTGAATATAAAATGGCGATGATTTGAAGTGTGTCGAAATTTTTATTTTGTACAAAGTTAACCTGTCATTCGATATGCTCAGGTTTAGTCTATCTAGTTCAGTGGTTCTCATATCCTTTCGGCCTGCGGGCCCCTTTTCATAGTCGAAACTTGCCTACGCACCCTGGGTGAAAAACCACCTAAATGCATAGTAGAAAAATTATAAAATTTTATGTCTTCAATGGTGACGTTAAAATTTAATTATATGTAAATTAAACATTTTGTTGAATAAATATTTTCTGTGTGTCAATTGCTGTCTGTTCTGTATCTTACTCCAGATCAAAAATTAAATTAAGAGTCCGCCTCCGTAGTGTAATGGTCAGCACGTTCGGCTACCGTTCTGGAGGTCCCGGGTTCGATTCCCAGGGGGGGGGGGTCAAATGAATATAACTGATTTTTTCACTCTAATATTTATTCAATATTACCCTGGACTGGTACCTGAAGCGAAGGGCTGATCACCTTTCCTTCGTGTGTTAACGATCAAGATAACACTGTTTTTGTATAATGCAGTGCCCTATGCACCGTTAGGGTGCGGATAAAGATAAGGGTTTGAGGAAGATGGGATTGTTACCGTTCACGAAATTTGTTTCAAAACGATTTTGTTACTCCCTGACGTTGTTCAGGGGGTCCCAAAACAATTTTGATTTTCCACGGACCACCTCAATGATCCCGGGGACCCCTTGGGGTCCACTGGGATCATTCAGTTCAGATCTCCACTTTGGGAACCACTGGTCTAGTTGATCATAATAAGTCGTGTTATGATTGGTGGGTGCATCGCTGTTGCTGCCGTGTTGTACTTAATAATAATAATAATAAAACCCTTATCCGCACCCCAATGGTGCATAGGGCACTGTGTCATATAAACGCAGTGTTATCTTGATCGTTTTACACATATAGGAAAGGTGATCAGCCCTCCGCTTCAGGTACCAGTCCATGGTAATATTTAATGAATATTACAGTGAAAAAATCACTTATATTTATTTTACCCCCCTTGGGAATCGAACCCGGGACCTCCAGAACGGTAGCCGAGCGTGCTGACCATTACACTACGGAGGCGGACGAAAGTACGGTATTGTACTTTCCAATAGAAAATAATTTGATATGATATCTCTCAAAAAGGGATATTCCAATTGGCAGCAGAAAGGAGGTCCGGGCAGTGCATCTGGTTTGTCGGGATTTTATGAATAAACATTATTAGGTCCGTCACTGCTCACCGTTTTTGTCAAGTCGCAAATAGGATGTAAACAATGTTATTACCATACTTATTGTCGAGGTATTTTGTAAATTTGTTTTGTATTGTTGAATATTGCCTATGTATACTTCGAATTGAGGTTTCCAGACTCTTGAGACATGTTCCAGTAAACTTTTAACTATTGAAAAATACAGCTCATAAAGGGTTTTGGGATTTTTTAATGCTTTGTTAATTTTAAGTATAAAACCAAGCATTTTATAGTTAGTTTCCTGTTCGCGGATATTTTAGCTGCTCATAGAGTAAGGGTACATATTCTTGAATTTTTTTCCCTACTTTTTACTTTGTCCGCCTCCGTAGTGTAATGGTCAGCACGCTCGGCTACCGTTCTGGAGGTCCCGGGTTCGATTCCCAAGGGGGGTAAAAATAAATATAAGTGATTTTTTCACTGTAATATTTATTCAATATTACCATGGACTGGTACCTGAAGCGGAGGGCTGATCACCTTTCCTTCATGTGTAAAACGATCATGATAACACTGCGTTTATAAGACACAGTGCCCTATGCACCATTGGGGTGCGGATAAGGGTTTTATTATTATTATTACTTTTTACTTAGCGTTCCAATCCATTTACCCTATTCGCCACGTGGTATTATTTTGTATCAGATAAATATAATGTTTGATTTTATTATTATTTTTATCATCGATTTGGTCTCCCCTTTGAATTGAATATGACAATTTCAATACTCCGAATCCACAACACGTTGTATTTATCCGTTAGAAATGATTAAATGCGAGTTGAGCGTATCGCGCGGTTAGGTATAATCGTGCACTTAACAATGATCTTCCTTGTGCAGTGTGCAGTGTGCACCGTGCACCTTTCCCAGTCCAGCTGCGCGTAACTGCGGCGATGTCCTTGATATTAGTCCGATCGAGTTTACGATCTGTCTGATATTCCTCCCTGTCTGGGCATTGTTTATCGTCCAAACGCCAGCGACGCGAAGTGTACTTTTCATTTGGGGATCAATATCCTCGGATGATGCGGATGCTCGCGACGTTTCTGCGCGTTGGTACTATCGCCGTTACGCGTATTCGGGTAAAAGTTTTGTCTGTTTAGGCAGCTGGGCCTGTAGCGGCCTTTATTCTGGACCGTTCCGCAGCATCCTCGCCATTCACGCCCGTCGCGCGTGTGTGCGTGTATGCGTGCGCGAGAGAGTGTGCGTCCGGTGGAGTTTGGAAAGTATTTCGGGGGATCGAATAAAAACGTAAGCGGCCGTGACCTATCCCAAGCCGTGTCGGCTCGACGCGCCATGTACACGGCTGACTGTTGATCTTTGTTAAACTATATCTCGAAGGAATAATACACTACGGCTCGTTTGTGTCGATATGGATTTGTTTTAACGACGAATTCAGGCGTGTCAAATGCGATACGTTTATGCGCTCCGTCAAAGGATTTTCCGGACCCCGACAGGGTCCATTATAGAAGTTAGAATTGATTTATCGATTCGGGCGCTGAGCCGTTTGTCAAACGTCACAGTGTGTGTTTGATATCCTAAAATATAAAATCAACCTATTTTTTATGACGTCGGACTGCGCTTTTAGCATCTTTTGCCATCTCAGATAAATGTGTGGGGCAGCGGGGAAGTGGAGCAGTCAGGTGAGAGTGGAGTGTGTGCGTCAGTCGTCCCTTCGCGCCGGGAGGTGATTCACGGCTTGGGGTACTTACATTAGAAAAAAAGATCAAAGATTTCACTTTGCTCGAAAGATTTGACTTGGCACTTGTACAACATGCAGAATATGTAATAATTTATACTAACTTTTAACGTTTCGATATTTTACCTATAGCTAGAAATGTGTCATAGAGAGCGAAAGTATTTAGATTAGAAGCTTTTTTATACGTACTTTCCAAAGGTTTGATGTTTTATCCGTATCTACGTATTGGCGAAAATATTTGTTTATATTAAGTACATACTTTAAACTCCATGAACTTATTATGTCATTTTGCGAAATATTATTCATTTATCGTTATGTATGTGTGGAATACGTTAGTATTATTAAGTAGTAAATCCACTTCTCATACTTTATATACCTGCACTAATTTTTTAATTCTTTCATTTTATAACATAAAAATACTTTGAAGTAATTTAAGGCTTATAGCAAAAGTATCGTAAAATGATTAGGTCGACTGGATTCAAAGAAACCTGCTCATTTGTAACATTTTTTTTTGCTTCGAAACCAATTGAAGGCATTTTTATATGTAGTGTTTGTTCAACAAAAATATTATTATATACTTGTCGTGGTATTGTGACAATCTTCAGACCCATACTAAGTAAAAAGATTTAGTTTCTTGCCAATTTAACGTATTCATAGAATAAATAAATAAATGTCTCGGCATGCCTAATAAATTGTGTTAAGAATTCGATAAATATCTCAATTTTTGTAGACGTCGCATAATTCCCCAATGCACGATACGTTGCACATTAATGTCTACACTCCCACGGTGCTATTTCACAGGGGTCATTAGTAATTTTCCGCTTAGCTTTTTAATATTTATATTCATGATTCGTAAGCGTTGTTGGTGATCAACATAGCCACATTCTCTGTTATGCTGAACATTTTATTATTATTTTGTAATATGCGTCTTGTATATTTTTGGCGGTTTTTACGTTCCTTTAACTAAGAAGAAGAACTAACGTAAAACTATAAAAAAAAAAATTGTAACGAGACGTCAATCATAAAATGATAGTAAAATGCTTAGCATCGCAGACAGTGTTGCGATCGAAGCGGTGTTAGTTATCGTAGTCCTATCAATGAATATTGAGGTAGGCATGCAAATTAAAAGTCTTCTAAGTGTCAGAGGATAAGTCAATTATAACTTGTTTAAATTTACATTTAATTTAAGTACCGGCAATGTATAATTTAAATTTATTCGGCTGATTATAAACTTTGTATTCCCATACTATAATCTTAAAAGCGATATTTTAATTTTATGCCAGAGGAATAGCGAAATAGTGTTATAATTTATTTCACATTGTGTTGGTATTACGAGTAACGTATCTGATAACATTAAATATGTACGTATCGTCAGCTTAAGACCCGACAACTGATCAACAATATTACTGGGCCTTTAAAACATATTTCACCAAATCATATTTTTGTTTTTGATCGTCCACATGTTTTTACGTGTCAAAAGTGTTATGGGAATTTATTTTAGCTTTGTTGTAAAATGAAAAAGCCAAAAAATAATAATAATAATACGTTGCATCAGCTACCCAGTGTGCCTTTGGTTGGGCACATGTTACTGAGGGTCATCACTGGTTCCAAGGGTGCGCGGTATCAAAAAGTTTGGGGTTTCGTAATTTATATTTTTAAAAAAATGGTACTAGCGGTAATTATTGCATTTTTCGGCACAATAATTTTTCGTATCTACTCAATGTTTTCGCGCGATGAGTTTTTCGCACGCAGAGAATTTGTTCCTCAAATACATTTCAAATTATCATGAAATATTATATAAATAAGAACTTAATATAGGTACTTCTTGTAGGTACTCCAAATTCTCCAAGGGAAACATTTTTTTAAAATAACAAAAATTTAGATATAGATTTTTATCAAGCATTCGCTAACGGAGCGATTATCGGCTGCGAATTTAGGTGTACTATAGACTTTTAATTAAGTTAAAATATTTTACCATAAAAAACACGCACCCAGAGTTGATTCCTAAAATAGGTTGACGTTTTAATTATGTGTTGTAGATAACATTACTTCTATTCGGTAATAAACAAATATTAATTTTCTTCGGTAACACAATTAAAAGGCCAATGTATACAACTGAGCTATTGGCATTTTAATATTTTTTGACGGTTAGTTCTCTGCCAAGATATGTAAAGCTATCAGTTATAATTATTAAGTTCAGAAGAGCGAGTATTATTTGGCTCGGTGTATGATGAGTGGGAAAATGTTACCGGAACGATGTGTTTTACAGTCGTAGGTGAGTCATAATAATATTGTTATGGTGGTGTTGTGATTCGATTCGATATTCCCAGGTGCTCCCGGCTTCCCCTTTTAGCTCTGGGAATGCTCGTTGGGGGTTCCATTAGCTCTGGCCAGCGGCCAACTCGGGAATAATCGGATCTATAATAAAAACAGCGGCCACACTTCCATCTTGTACACACTCCGCCACTTGCCTCCGTCACTGCGATAGGACTCATTACACTGTTTACCTGCGAAAACATCCTTCGGGCGCTTGTGCACTACACGGAATATCACTGTACGGCAGTCCGGTTACCATGAAAAAACGGATGATTAGCTTGTGCACTTGCCCGTCTTTCTCCGGATCGGTGCGCAATCACGGTGCGCGTGAACTCGATTACGCTAAACTGTCGAAGTCGCCTTTATTTGAAAAAGCCGGACTGCCGGACAGTAAAATTCCGTGTAGTGCACAAGCGCCCTTCGGTAGTAAAATTACGAAGAAGTAATACTCGACTTTATTTTTACTAGGTTTCACCGACAAAGCATTATTTTAATGTTTTCTATCTTGAATAAATACTCTGCCGAGTTCTTAGCTGCTTTCAATTTACTATGCTAGTTTACATACTCAATTTAATAGTTAAGTGTTTATAATTTTTTCTAAGACATGCTTATATAGAATGGATGGAATAATTACGGGCTCGGCTCTGAACTCTTATTTTTTAATTTATTTTCTTATACAAGTTGTAAAAAATATTATCGTAAGTATATTATACATTATATATATCTATGCCATACTTAATACATAATAAACAATTTTGTACGAATTACAATTTTCCAGGTTATTTAAAAAAAATAACTCGAAATATATATAAAGATAAAAAATAATCGTGTTTATTCTTCGACCGTTAAATTTATTTTGTAACTTATTTCGATAATAATTATTAAATAGAACCTCACATACAAATCTAAACAATCTCTGCTTAATAAAAGCTTTCCTCATCCCACCATAGATGGCAAGTGTGAACTAGCGCAAAATGTGCTACGCATTTGATCAATATATTCAGAATTTTCAAGAATTTTAGTAGGGTGGTTGTCAATCGTGGGTAGAATTGGTGAATGTTACGCATGTGTAAATTGATCACTTAACCGAACCTGAGACGGTCGTAAGCCTTGTAAGTGCTCAGACTTCCATATTCTTCTTCATCTATGTTGAGATGTCAAAAAAAATAAAGGGAAAAAATCTTGTGTAAATTGAGAAATTTGTAAAAATGTTGAAAAAGACCGACCACCACTCTAATTAAGAGCACCTTCGTTTGTGCGCTAAGGGATCGATATATAGGTAGGTAAATTCAATTATTTTGGTGTGCTACATTTGCATTACGTTTGAACTCCATCACAACTGTCGTGTTTATTATTATTTGTGCCATCGCTAAGCGCTTTGAAGGCGTCCGAATATCAAATTATTTCCCACGATTTGTTGAAATTCTAGTCCTCGTGGGCGCTCTACGCTGTCATCGGCAAGTAATCGAAATATTTATTTGGGGCCCCGCAATATTTTGTCTTCGTGCGTTTATAGTCAAACTGGTTCGTCATCTTTGCCCCTATCCGTACATGGCGCCGAATGTAATAGTAAATATTGACACTACAAAGTGGATGGATGCACAAAATTTAAAATAAAGTGATTCATAGAAAGCCATTTCTATCTTCGTTCAGAACATGGACAAGAAAGTAAATCAGTAGTACTACTACCATCACGCCGTTTCCTCGCAAGGGTAGGCAAAGAGGATGGAACGCATGTTCTGTCCTGACTCCGATTACTCAGACTTTTGACACCGTCAGATTTTCAGGTTCTGATTGATCCGATCGTGCCGAATCTTTTTCGGTCGTCCTCGTTCGCTCACATTCGCCACGTATATTTTCTTAGTCATTCTCTCGTTATCCATTCGCTTCACATGTCCATACCACCGTAATAACTCTTCCTAACCTTTCCAATTATCCCTTTTGTTTAGTCGTACATTCCTTTAAATCACCTCTTTCGTAAATTTGCGACGTGGCTGATCCTATTCTGTAACAACATTTTCAACATGTGTTTGCTGTTTTAAAAAATATGACATAGTGTACTCGGGTGGACCTTTTTCAACAAACCTAGTGAATAATATGACATAATACTTTTTATAGTTTTCTGTGCCCACTGACCGACTGGGCCAACATCACACGGTCGCTCTACATTTCACAACGTGTATATTTTAATTTTCTAAATAAGATGAAAATGTATTTTGGCAAGATATGACACGACTCTAAAAACTTGCCGTCTGCCACGTGCGCGCTAAGAGACCTAATTTGTAGAATAAAATGACAAATGTGTAGTTTTTTCCACAAGTATTTTATTTGACCAGCCGAGTTTCCGAGTCGTAACCGACATCATTAGACTGATGTCGGTTACGACTCGGAAACTCGGTCTCTGGTCAAATAAAATTCATGTGGAAAAAACTACATAGTAAGCCATATAAATGCCCAGACCTCCATATTCTTCATTATCTTTGTTAATATGTCAAACAATAATACGAAAAATAACTGGAGATAATCCAGATATCGCTCACTCCTTTCAAGAACGTCATAAATCAAAATACTTGATTTTTCAGGAGAACGATTTTAAAGTTTAAAAATATAACACAATGTATTAAAAATAAATATCAAGCCACTTATTGAACTTTTTACTGTGCAACAGATCTTTTTAGGTAAAACCTGAAGGTTTTTTCTACATTTGAAAAATATTTAATTTATTTATAAAAATAATTAAACAATACATTTTCTTCAAAATGCAAAAACAACACTTTCTACCCGTAGCGGGTAAATATTAAGTTAAAAATATGCCGCTTTTGCTGGGTTACAGTACATTTTCTGGGCATTCCGAAAACATGCACAACCGAAAATTGACGATTTTTTATTTATGACGTTCTTGAAAAGTGTGAGCGATATTCGAACAAGTATTTGGACACACTAAAATGATGTAACTACATAGTTGTTATTTTATTATATAAAATGCAGTTCCACCAAGAAATGTCAATACAAAACTTAGACCTAATGTACAAGTTTGTGTTCGACTGTATACTTATATACATTTTCATGAATCAAATTGATAGCTATAGTTTTATTATCATTATAAATTACAATGTACTCTCGGATTAAATCAAAGCGTATCCTTTGACGTGTGACTCAAATTCGTAATTTTTATCTCCGTGCTCTTTAACACCTCCTCTGCGATGGTGGGTCTGATCAGACCCACCATCGCGGAAAATTATTAATTACTTAATAGGTAATTTTTTTACGTCGTTTTCCTTCAGTGTAATCGTTCTTCAAACAATTACCTACAAATTGAGATATAAACAAAAATTATCGGACCAGATTCGAATGAGTTATTTAAAAAAAAAGAACAAATAAAAGATCAAAAATCATATTGAGTAAGGTCAGTTGTTCGCTATCAATGTGTTAGTGTGCCGTCTGCCGTGCCCTCGAACTCCCCAAAACAAAAGCAAACATTGTCAATCTTTGGCGATTGATTCTGTGTATTGTTTTTTTTACATTCGTTTTAAACTGATTTATTTGTTTACTTGTATGAAAAATACTAAGGATCACGTTTAAAAAAGTGTAATTATTACATAAGTTGTTAATATTTTCATAAATTGATTCGGCAGTTACTTTTTGGTAAAATCTAACCATTTTTAATTTAAGTTTTACTTAGAAAATACCACAAATAGTGGTAATATATAGTATATAATAGATTTATGTATATATACAACACCGACATACACAAAGTTACTAACTTCAAAACTTCACAATAAACTGTTTTATGTTTGAACAATTTCTAGTTTTTAAAAAAAAAATCTTTACGACACTTTACCACAATGAATGGCAGGAAAAAAAAATATCTCATAACGAGATTGGACGACTTTTGGACAGTTCTAAAATTGAAAGAAAAGTGAGAAAGTAGTGTAGATGACAGTGATTTAGAATTCAAAAACCTTAGATACAGAATTTTAAAGTGAAACAGAAAACTTGGTTTTGTAAGAAATGTCAGTAAGTGATGAAGACATCGATTTTAACAAGAAAAGTAGCGATTGTCTTCTGATTTTTTGATAATAATTTACTTGTCAATATTAAAATTAAATTTGTTACCTATTATGTCTAACGAACTTGTATATAAAAATAATTTATACCCAAAAATTAGTTTTATTTAGTACCGTACAAAATTATATTCATAATTTCTAAGACCCGCAAATCTATGTAAGAAATGGCGAACATTAAATGAATATTTACACCATTTTGGGCAATTCTGTTTATATTTTTCAATGAAAAATTTACCATTTTCACTGTATTTAAAATAAATTTTAATTGCATTATGGACAAAAATTTATCTTGAATTATGAACTCAAGTCAAAATCCCAGAATCATTTTGTGGTTTTTGGAGCTAACCGCCACGTTTTATATTTGAAGATAACAGATAAAAGTTAAAAATTCTATCTTTTATGATGTTGACTTAAAATATAGTTAAAAAATTAAAAACACAAATTATTTGAATTCAGTAAAAATAAACATGTTTACAACCACTGCTTCATGCCGATCATGCCTCACGCGGATGCGACATGCTACGCGGTGGTAGTTAGCAGCTGCGCTCGGTCGAGTTCGCATGTAAAATGAAGCGCTTGGATAATTTAAATTCAAAACTATCAAAAACTTGAAAATTCTCATACAAAACTTATGACACATTATCCTATTGCTATGTAGCCTATTTTGATTAATATGTAAAATATAAAAACCCGACAAAAAACGTCTAAAAGGCGATTTCTGTACTGGGTCAGATCAGACCCACCACCGCTGGGCGCGTTTTGTTTGAGGGCATCGCGCTTTAGGTGTTAATAAATGTCGGAGATGTGTCAAAATAAATTAGTCTCAAAGGACAGCTGCCCGTCGTCGTGTTTATTTATTGCAAAATAAATTCTCGAGATAACTACTATTTATGTATATTTTTTGCTTGTATTTTATAAACAAAACAATGTCAATCCATTATCCTACGTTTTTTTCTGAATCAAAACTTATGATGTATCTACCTATTTTATAGGGTACTTAAAAAAAGATCACTGTTTGAATGTCACACCCTATGTGGATAGTGGTCAGCTAATTATTTTATTAAATATGATTTAAAATGTTAGTTAATTGCTATATTATTAGCTATGAACTGGCACTTCACGTTTATAATACAGTAAATAGCGCTGTTGCCTAAGGCGGAATAATTAATAGCTAGCAACTTAATTTTCTTTAAGGCAATATTTGACGTTTGCATTTTTCGCTTAAAACACCGTTTTAGTATTGGAAAAATAAGTTGTTCTTCGACATAAATATATGATTTTGAAAAAAAAGAGTCATTGAAGGGTAAGGAAGGAGTTTCAAATATATATATATATATATATATATATATATATATATATATATATATATATATATATATATATATATATATATATATATATATATATATATATGTATATAAACATTTATTCGCCTATTTCCAATGTATATTCTTACAAAATTGTGCGCAGGCAATACGTCCGGCTACTCGCGCAGCCGTTCGCATACTGAGTTTGCGCATTTGAAAGTACATCCTTAATGTAATTTATCATCGATGTAATGGTTGAAAAATAAATGATAAAAATATTTTACTCGAGTCAATAAGAGAATGGCATTTTTCTTTATGTAATTATATTATTTTCCGATAACTACATTCTTGATTTTGTGTTTATGAAGATAAATATACCATATTTCAAAAGTTCCATTTCAAACATATTATTATTACAGTATGAGATCGTTTAATGGCTTCGAGAACCACAAATATGTGCGAATGTCTGCCCTATATGTTCGCTAATACACCCTTAAACGAATTGTTTTCATATTAAAGTCGCCTTTATGAGATGTCGTAACCCAAACTTGTCCTTAATACTCGGCTTTAATAATAATTAAACCCCCTCCCCCCAAATTTCCAACAGTTAGTACGTCGTTAGTTTGCCACGTTCATTGTTTATTTGTTTCTTACTTTATCGCAACTAAACTTTAAATGTTCCTTATTTATAGACACCATAACACATTTATAATATTCATATCGCTCATTCCTTTCCAGAACGTCATAAATAAAAAAAACTTGATCTTTCAGGAGAACGTTTTTATAGTTTAAAAATATAGTACAATTTATTAAAAATAAATATCTAGCCACTTATTGAACTTTTTACTGTGGAACAGACCTTTTTAGGTAAAACCTGAAGGTTTTTCCCCCATTTGAAAAATATTTATTATATTAAAAAAAATAATTAAACAATACCTTTTCTTCAAAATGCAAAAACATCACTTTCTGCCCTGTAGCGGGTAAATATTAAGTTAAAAATATGCCTCTTTTGCTGGGATATAGTATATTTTCTGGGCATTTCGAAAACATGCACAACTGAAAATTGACGATTTTTGATATATGACGTTCTTGAAAGGAGTGAGCTATATTTCACATAGTACTATACATTGTCAAAAATTATCACATAATACATCAAACTTTAGATGTTTAAATGAGAAATATTTGTGTTTTTTTATTATTTACAAAAATATTTAAATTTCATACTATTTTTGTGAGCCTGAGCTAGAAACAGGTATTTATTTATTATTAGAAAAAGTTATCAAATTGTGTAGAGTGGGTTCGATCCGAGAAACTCTGACTCAAGAGTCCGCGTCACTAACCACGGGACCACAACCCGACACATGTTAAAAGCTGATATTTATTTCGTAATTACCTAAAGTCTATCCAATTTAGCTCCCGAATTATAAAATTGCATTCTTATCTTTAAAACACCATTTTTTGATACTACTATGAAGCTTTAACCGCAGTAACATATATTGTTTTTCATGTTTTCTTTCTTCAAATAAACATTTTTCATATTAATTATTTTAAAATTGAGTTTTATTTTTTTAAAAGAGAAATATTTGTATTTTTATTATTTACACAAATATTTCAATTTCGTTCTATTTCTGTGAGCCTAAGCGCCTCATTATTAGAAATAGGTATCAACTTGTGGTAGAGTGGTTCGATCCGAGAAACTCTGACTCAAGTGTCCGCGACACTAACCACGGGACCACAACCCGACACGTGTTAAAAGCTGATGTTTATTTCGTAATTGCTCATGGTTAATACTAACTAAACTACTAAATGAACTGTTAATACCGTATTCTGATTAAAATTAATCAACTCGTTTCTTGGCTACGCTTTTGATTAATGATTTTAATATTTAACGGAATATTGTTCAAAGAAAATCACGCATGAAGGTAATGCCGCCGCCGAAATACCACTTAGTAATGAATAATAACAATGTCAAATGCCAAATATTACGTTCTTTCGAGCTTGTATCGAACTTATCACATCTGCGATCGCAGTCCCTGGGGAATGAAGATAGTTTATCGGTGTACTTTTCCCCTTCGTATTATTTGCTAAAAGACGCAAAGTGGATTTTCCCCGAGAGAACTTTGCTTCTAAGAATTCTGTACGTTACAGTGAATGCGATCTAGCTCTGTGTTTTTTCATTTTTTTTTTTGAAATATACTTGCTCAGAAAGCAGTAAACGATAAATTTCAAAGTTGACACGATAAATCACGTTTTTATTATTATTTTTTGACATCTCATCAAAGATGAAGAAGAATATGGAATTCTGGACATTTACGGGGCTGACGATCGTCATAGGCTGGTTTTAGTGATCACTTTACACACGTGAAACATTCACCAATTCTACCCATTATTGACAACCACACTACTCAAATTCTTGGAAGTTCTATTATATATGAACCAATTTTGAAACATTGTTCTTGAATCACTAGAACTTCACTAGAGACATCTATTGGTGAGATGTAAAGAAAAATGTTGTAAATAAATTATCTAGCCAGTAGAGTTTAATGATTTTTTTTCAAAATGTTTACACTAATGATTCCTATAAAAAAGTATTAAACATTGCTCCATTCGATAAAAAATATTAAGAATATTATATTGTAAATCCCAAGTAATCCAAACGTATGAGTATTTTTTTTAGTTATATCAATCTCCATTATAACCTCGAAAGGAGTCATCTGTCTCTCTACATGGAGCTAGCTCTCTTTTGATGTAAGTTCTGCAATTATAGTTTAAAAGTTATCCCATCAATTACACGAGTCTGAAGTGTGCCTGCTATTTATCACTGTTATTTATTGTAAAAGCCATTCAGTTTCGGATAGAGTCCCATTAAATAGTAGGGAAATTGTATTAATGATATTTGTAATGTATTTCCCCATAAGCTTTGTTATCGCGGATTGTGGAATAATGCACACAGCACGTAGCCGATTTTATCCCTTTACTTAAGTATTTCCGTTTGGCATAAATGATTTTATATTCGTTTTGTAGGTCAAATACATAGTACCGACTCGTACTTTTTTCAGTAACTAAAGTATTTTCTTTACAACATTTTGAGTGTGTCCAAAAATAAAATGTTAATAACTGTGTGAATAAATGAACATGTAAATAAATTAACGGGTCAAATTATGAGCTTAAAATAAAATAAATAAAAATTACATTTTCTAGCGGTTCTCAAGTATTTGAATATAATCCAGGATTCGGATCTCACATACAAATGAAAGAGTTTCAGCTTAATAAAAAGCTTTCCTCATCCTACCATAGATGTCTCTAGTGAAATTCTAATGAAGTCAAACTTTGTGTTCCGAGTTTAATCAATGCATCAAGAAGTTTCAAGAATTTGAATAATGTGGTTGTCAATCATGAGTAGAATTGATGAATGTTACACGTCTGTAAAGTGACCACTCAAACCAGCCTACGACGGTCGTAAATGGCCAGGCTTCCATATTCTTCTTCATCCATATTGAGATGTCCATTCGTCTCTTCAACTCGACGTACCCGCTACAGCGCATGTCGGACATAATTTGATCCATGTAGTTTGAACGGGGTCGTCCTTATTCAATACCACTTATTGAGTCTTATTTCATTACACTTCTAGTTTCGAAGTTACAGTTGTCTTCATCGACATGTGATTACTTAAACAGTTTTTAGTAATCACCTGTGGATGAAAACAACAGTAGTTTTCGAAACTAGTGTGTAATGAAATAAAACTAAGCAAGTGGTATTCAATTCGTGTCTCGCGGACTCTAAGTCAGAGTTTCTCGGTTCGAACCCACTCTACCACAATTTGATACCTATTTCTAATAATGAACCGCTTAGGCTCACAGAAATAGTGTGAAATTGAAATATTTGTGTAAATAAGAAAAACCCAAATATTTCACTAAAAAAATAATAAAATCAAAAATGTTTATTTGAAAAAAAAAACATTAAATACAATATATGTTATTGCGGTTTAAAGCTTCATTGTAGCATCAACCAATGATGTTTTAAAGATAAGAATGCAATTTTATAATTCGGGAGCTAAATTGGATAGACTTTAGGTGCATTGATTTCTTCTAACAAAAAGGGCAATACAAAATACCAGCGCCTTTGTTTTGCTTTCTGCTGGCTATTAATATAAGCTCATGCAGGTAGGTGCATAATACACCCCCTCTAAATAGCAATAAGGTTCCGGCTGGAGGCCACTACTGCAGGCAGTATCTGGCGGCCTACTTGCGGCTCAATAATCAATACGGTTAACCTTTATAATGAGAGGGAAATTGTTTCGTAACAGAATTATCTCAACCTTTCTACTACCATACAGGTCTTTTCTCGTTGATCTGATCTGACACAAGAGGAACGAATATATATATATATATATATATATATATATATATATATATATATATATATATATATATATATATATATATATATATATATATATATATATATATATATATATATATATATATATATATATATATATATATATATATATATATATATATATATATATATATATATTTATATATATATATATATATATATATATATATATATATATATATATATATATATATATATATATATATATATATATATATATATATATATATATATGTATATATACATATATACATATATATATATATATATATATATATATATATATATATATATATATATATATATATATATATATATTATAACCTCCCTTTCTTATATATAAAAAGAAATTTAAGTACTTTTTTTTTAAATAATGCCCATTGTACATGAAAACACACAAAATTGAAACAAAGTAGAAATACTGTATTACACCCTTATTTAACTAACTAACTAACCATCACGCCGCTTCTCCGCAGGGGTAGGCAGAGAGAATAGAACGCCTCACCACTCTGTATTTCCAAACATTCTTCGCCTCTTCCACGTTCGTGTTTCTCCTCACATACACCCTTATTTAAGTGAAATAAATCAATATTGAGTGGTAGTCCCTCTCCAAGCACAAGAGTTTAGTCTCTTTTTTGGAGAGGCACAGTGTAACTATTGCAGTATGAGATACTTTATAAGCAGATTATAAGCACTTACCCTTTTACACATTTTCTCGAATACAATAAATGTTTTAAATACTAAACCTAAATAAAACATTTACAGATTGTCTTATCTTCATAACTGCTTTATTTAAACTCGTTTAATATCTGCAGGATTTTTCGTTCGAAATGTCTTTAAACTTTCGCAATAACGCTGTAACATATACGAGTACGTATGTAAACGCAACAATTTTCTTGTTTGATTCAAGTAAATGCGAGTTTTTAATTATTATTTTGGTTTTCCGTCAAGCTTTAGTGGCCAAGGAATTGGAATTTCATTAACAAACTCCGAAAAGAAGAGAAAAAAGTTAGATTAAGCTTAGCGTGATAGTTTTATCTTAATCTTAAGAAATATGAGTTTTTTTATTACATCCCTTTGCGTTATTCAGGTGGAACGTAGTACATAATTGTTGCCTTTCGGCACGGAATTGCGTAATTGGGCCCAGACTTGACTTCGTCGTGTTCGGAACAGTTATGTTTAATATATTATTTACTGAGAATTAACATTAATTGCTCTTTCATAACAAGGTGGAAAAATGAACTCTTTTTTGTTGCTCAAATGTGTTATCTCTTCATAAATTTCTTTACTGTAAATAAAAAGTTGAGTTGTCATCTTTCAACCAGATTACATAATGCATTCTAATATTTGTTTTAGAATATAGGGTTTTATGAAGATTTAAACACCTTGAGTTCATAATTATTTAATCATTCACTTAAAAAAAACAATGTACATTAGGTAAAAATAATTGTCAATATGATTGTAAATACTAAACCACAGTATGTCTTGCATATTGTCATCTACCTTCACCCTTCAAAAAAAAGAGACATTTTTTTGTCGATCTTTGTACTTCGTATCTTACACAGCATGATTGGTTAACCATCTCACTGATTGAATACTTTGCCGTTTCGTCATCGTTCTTTTGTTTTTTGTTTCTTTTATTTTAGCCTTAATCGTTTACTAACATAGCAAGAGTACCTAAGGGTGCCAACTGGTATTAAGTTATTGATTGTAGCCGTGAATACACCGTATCGTTTGAGGCGTGAAAACCGCGTAGTTTTCCTATCGACTTAACGTTCTTCGAGTTCCAGAATCCGTTACGGTAACTCCTTTTTCGTATTTCTAGTTAATAGTTATCAATACATTTGTATTCTTCTAGATACGTTTCCTTCGTTCGGCGTCGAGTGGCGCACTCGCCGTACTGCACTCGCAATACGCACAGAGTGCATGCCAAATGCTCGGTGCCGATCGTGACGTAGCGTCATGCGAGTGGGGCTCCGCGGGCGCGCGGCGGGGGCCGAGGGGGCCGAGAGGGCGACCTTGAGCCGCTTACGATCTGTGTCAGAGAAAATTATCACAGTCGTTTATGGGCCGGCAATTTGTTTTCTTTGTCAATGCGAATGTATTGAATTTGTTACCGCGAATCACGCGTCTATTCACTGGCCGATGACAAATTTTCGGATTGAATAAAACGATTGTAAACGAGCATCGCGGTCGAGTGCGTGCATTTACGAGGATTCATTATTGGTAGTGAAAAGTTTGTCGTAATATGTGAGCGAAATGATTATTTGCGCTAGTAAAGAGTGCGCGGTAGAGATGAGCACCGACCTGTTCCGCCGAAAGGGTACTTAAAGGGCCGTCTGGTCGGGTTTGGGGACTTACGGAAAGAAATTGTCTTTTTCTAGAACAAGCAGAAAAGCTATGAAAATAATCAGATGCTTCGCTTACATACCACACTAAATGTGATATTTTATTGTGATGATGATATTAAATTTTGATATGCGATAAATAATGTTGCCTTTATGTGTGACATACATGTAGCTTCAATATTTATTTTTCCTGTAGTTCAACCGTTATCTGATTATTTGGGAACTAGTCGGCTATCGACCAGTCGGAAAATTCGCAGCCGATTCGTTGCCCAAGTCTATGAATGGCGAGTTGGTAGTGCACGACCAGTACGAAGTTTTAATTTATTTATTTGATTTTTTAAAGTGTTTTCATACAAATACCGCATACAGCCTATGTAGAGAGCAAGTAAGTCTAAGCTTAAGTCGGGTGCACACTTTATACTCGCGTTGTGCAGAAACCCTCCCGAAAGTAGTTGTATGAAATCATTTTCACATTCCTGTCGATGAAAGGTGTTGTTTCCTTCAGAAATTCGAAGCGTCGAAATAAACATAAAGTTTGCAATGAAAGTGCTTTTTATATTTTAATTGTTAATACTTATTTCTAAAATGCAAATATTGACTCTCCCAAATAAGTGACGATAAAATGAATGGTTGTTAGTCGTTGATTGTGACATGTTAAGTCTTCTTTTTCTGTTTCTTCTTGGTGTAGGCCTTGTGGCCTGTTTTTTTTTATTACCCTCCTGCGATGTCGATTCCCTGCTATCGATCCATCTCTTTGGTGGTCTGCCCGGGACATGTTAAGTGCATAGATAAAATTCTCTTCCGGAATTATTGTGCAAGAATGGTATTTGTTTTTTATGCACTTGATACAGAGACAAACATAATGGCGCCTCCCTTAAAATAAGCACACTCGACATCAATATCAAAATATCCACGAATCTCTCTGCGTATTTTATACAGAAGGATATTTCTTCTATAGCGTTTTTTTCTTCTTGGTAGTTATTGCATAAATAATTTTTAAAAATATTTTTAGAATAACCATGGAAATTAAAATGACGTAGTGAACACGTAGCACTGTGAACATGATTTTAATGTTTTAATTAGCGCACGTATATAGGGTAGGTACTTATTGATTGTACAGGCGTTGTCATCAGCAGACCTTCCGTTCCACTAGAAGAGGGTTCGGCATTTTGTGTCCTACTTTGGTTTGTGTTACCAATGTCCTTCACTATTTTGATCATGTATGATACCACCTCTCGTGACAGTTCCTTATGAACTATCACGGATCCGATGATATGAATTTATATTGTTTCGAAGTGTTAAAATAATAAATCGCGAATAGTCAGTTAGGTCAGGTTAGGTTAGCGCATCGGACAATGCGGCCTGCGGAAAGTGGTCCGCCAGTTACGAGATGGCCGCGCTCGCATAACTCTCGGCCGCTTAGCACTCGACTAATTAGTATGGCCGGGTAGTTCCGAGATCCGGTGGCTCCAGCCGCCGCCGCCGGCTCCGATTATTCCAAAAGTGAAAACGGTCTCCATTCTTCCACCCGTCTCCCTTCCTCTCGTTCTCTCTCTTTCACGCTCTCTCGGAACTCTGAGGGATCGCACCGAGCTAGACGAGACGGCCACTTTTCATTCATGCTCCGTTCGGTCGATGTTCCTTATCTACGATCGGTTCTCTCTAATTCACCCTAATTGTACCATCCGACACCGCAAGTCATCATTGTGCCATTATCTCGGTTCTGTGGTTGGTAGTTTAAAAAAAATTCAATGATCGTTATGCATTTTCAGTGAAATTATTTTTATGTATATTGTCGCTCGACATGCGACAAACGCCGCGATATGCTGAAGGAGTTGCTTTTGCAGCATGACAAGTGAATAGTTTGCGTTTTGTACATTTTTGAAACCATATTTATGATATATTATGTTTGTGTAAAATGTAAGGTTTTGTATTTTTGTTTGTTTTATCAAATAAATTTTATCGCTATTACTATTATAAAGATAAAATGAGGTAATTCCAGTGAATTTTGCATACAATTTTGAAACAAATCCATGGGTTAGGTAATAATACGGTATGAAGCTTAAATTAAAAATATCATAACATGAGTAAATCAATCGCATAATTTTTGTCTCACATTCGACATTTGTGACGATTGTTTCGACGGCTGAGGTATTTAAATGAATATTTAGAAAATTATTTTAATCAGATAAGTAATAGTACCTAAGAAACAGGATATTTTTGTTTTTATGGTGCTGAGTACACAGTGACCGTACTATTAGTTCTTCCTTTGACAGTCTCCAGTGAAAGAATGTTACGACCCGAGAATATGTCATGTACCGAGTGCAGTATAGCGATCAGCATAACGCGAGTTCCAGTAGCCGAACTGCGTGAAACTGAAACCGAAACCCCAATACTGCGCTCGCTTTTCATTGTTTCGTGCCGTCCTTGAAATTCAATATCGACTCGGACTGCTTCGATTCAGAAACTCGTTGCATTATACACTAAACGTAGATAAGCTTGTACAATAATAGAATACTCAACCTATTGTTTACACACACAACTATACGATTCTGCACCTTATTTCATTCTACGTTTCCACGACATATGATTTACTTCAAGGTGTTGTTAATCACCGACATTTCGAGTAATCTAGTTAATAAGCGTACGCGAACATAGGAATACTGTGTCAGGAGTCGTGAGAAAACTAGTCTATTAGCTCGAGTATAATACGTCGGTACATACTCTCCTCGTGTTCCAAAGCAAACGTTACATATACCTCCTAATTCTCCCTGTCAATATCTAATCATTCAACTCCGACTGAAATAACGTACTGTGTACAGAATAGTCGTGTTTCCTGCATAATGTAAGTACCGGTTTTGCCAAGAAATAGGTTGATGCATAACAAAGTAGAGGTTCGAGTAATTCACTTCCACGATTCAAGTTCTAGCGCAACACGCACATGCTAGCGGTTTATTATAGCGATGGTCAAGTCGCCGTATCTACTTCTAATCTCGATTCCTTACGTGTACGACTGACTGCAAACTTATTTTCTTTCCATCAAAAACAAACGTCGTAATTTGGACTGTTTAAAATTATTTACCTATACTTAATAGCAACCCACTAGTAGTAGTGTGCTTGTCAATAATGGGTAGAATTGGTGAATGTTACACGTGTGTAAAGTGATCACTTAAACCAGCCTATGACGGTCAGCCCCGTAAATGCCCAGACTTCCGTATTCTTTTTCATCTCTGATGAGATGTCAAAAAATAATATGAAAATAATTCCTGTAATTGGAGATAATCCAGATTTTGTGAACAAGTATTTGGACACACTCAAAATGTTGTAAATATCAGATTTTGTCATTTTCCGGTATCGGCCACTGTGCTAAGGCCCACAATATTTACGTTAGATAATATTCCAACGTTTAGTATCGCGCGTTGTTTTTCTCGCGGAAAATATCGGTTAATGTACCTATTTCGCGACCACGTGCCAGGATGCTTCACTCGACATTTGTTATATATTGGAATTCTCGCCGTTCGGAGTGGGCAGTCTCCAGATGCGAGAATGCGCGTGAACGTGGCCCGGTATCTCGGAACTGCGCGAAGTGACGATCCCTCGCTGAAGGTGGTCGCGCAACGCCTCTGCCAGTTGGCGGGGAGTGTGGCGGAAGAAGAGCTTTCTGTCCAGTGCCCGGGACCTGCCCACAGGCGCGCTGAAGCCGCGAAGTACAGAAAGTGCACTCGCTACCTTTGTTTGCACTGTGTAACTCGCGTACAAAAATAAACATCCAAATGCTAATGACATGTATGTACACAGATGTTTGATTTCGGTGTAACTCAAACATTTTACACGTACTGCCTGCAAGTCTTCTCATTTTGGAAATGTTTAATAAAACCCTTTAAAATCGTTTTTTCACTAAACAGATTCACAATTTTTCCTCAATAATCTTAACCTGCTTTAAGGGGATATTCGCAGACAGAACTCATTCGCCGGCCAACCACCGAAGAGGTGACACGTCTTTCCACGCTCGATTTTTCAAAATAATGTTTATTGGATATTTTTACATTTTTTTTAGAATATGTATAGAAAAAATATTTTTTATAATTTTTTAAAACTCATTACCTCTCAAGGACTATTTTTTTTCAAACCCATTTCATTATTTCTAAGAAAAACTTATTTTTTCAACTCAAAAACGGTGTTTTAATAAAAAAATCAATTACGTAAAATGTTACCTGGGTTGAGAGAAAATTATGCTGCGACTTATCGAATACTGGGCCTTAAATAAGATTTCGTAATTTCAGTAAATTATAATACCATCGTAGTTACGGATTCGTGTTTATTCTTGCCACGTTTTTCCTCAATATAATTTTTTGTGAATTTTTAATTCCCATTTGAACCGCGGCATTCGCAGTAATGAGTGTGCCCAAACAGCGAGTGTGACGTTTCGTTTCGGAATTGAATATGACATTGCTCAGTGTTGCACAACTCCAGTACCGGATACCGGTTCTCTCGGAATAGGCTTGTCGCTCGGTTTGTGCGATGGTAAGGTTACCCGCAAACTGGCGGTAATCGCACCGCGCTTCATACCTCGCCGGTCTTCGGTTAAACTTTACTACAGATTGGACGGCCGCGAGTCGGAGGCCCAGCCGTAAAGACGGAACCAAAAGGTATGATGTAATGGCATTTCGTGCGAAACTTTCAACAGTTAGGCAATTCATCTTTTCGCCACGCGCATTTACAATCTGAACAGAATTCGTATTTTGTATTCGGTAATACGAACAAGTTTTTCTTGTGGACGAATACGTTCTTATACATATCCATGCAGTGGCAAGAGTCGTGGTAAAACATGGACACGTCACATTCGTAAATGATGGGATTTGTATCGTTTCACAAAAAAACGCAATATTTAAATCTTTTTAAACTTGAAGATATGTTTCATTATTAATTATATTTTAGAAGAGTTTACAAAAATATATGTATTATTATTTGAAGCAATGGCATAAATAGTTTTATACGTGATTGTGGCTACTGCAGAAAGAAGAATTGAATAGTTTCAATACGATTATTTACAGTCACGAATAATCGTGATGAAATTCTGCGAATATCCGTTTATTCTTATATGAAAAGGAAATGTTTCGGTTAGATAGTATTGGTTTAAAAGTAATATTTTTTGTTCTAAACAGTGATTCGATCGTAAAAGATTATATTGAGTTAACGGTCAAGGTATAAAATTATTGCTTTTTTCTATCAATAAATACGTATCGAATATATTTTATATGAATATACGAATACGTAATACTTTCGCGGCCATTTTTCATTAATTTTTTATTATGTTTATTCAAATGAGGTCTTTTTTTAGTGAGCATTTTGTAGCATATTTTTTTTAAACCTTTGATCGCGGCAATTAGGAGTAATACGTATTCTTATAGATAAAGCCTATAGTATTATTTGTGTTCCTTTAAATGTGTCAATACTATATGCAATAAGCAGGTGTTAAATTTAGAGTAATTATTATTTTTTGACATCTCATCAAAGATGAAGAAGAATATGGAAGTCTGGGCATTTACGGGGCTGACGACCTTCATAGGCTGGTTTAAGTGATCACTTTACACACGTGTAACATTCACCAATTCTACCCATTATTGAAAACCACACTACTCAAATTCTTGGAAGTTCTATATATGTGAACCAATTTAGAAACCTTGTTTTTGAATCACTAGAACTTCACTAGAGACATCTATTGGTGAGATGTAAGGAAGCTTTTTACTAAGCAGTAACTCTTATATTAAATCAGCCCCGTAAATGCCCAGACCTCCATATTCTTCTTCATCTTTGATGAGATGTCGAAAAATAATATGAAAATAACTCCTGTAATTGGAGGTAATCCGGATTTTGTTAAGAAGTATTTGGACACACTCAAAATGTTGTAGAATAATTATTCATAATGCTCATATGCGGTATTTTTTTAAAATAAAAGCAGTAGACTAGTTTTGCATCTCGGCGATTGATGACGTTTTTTAAAGCTACCACTGCATCATTTGATGAAGCCACTAACCACCAATTCATTGTATTTATTGATGGCAAATAGTAATAGTAATAAGAACATGACAATGCCAATTTTGCTGTCTATCTTCGTCCGCCTAAATGGCGTTAAGCTATTGTTGAAGTTATACATCATCTAAGATATGTAGTCCTAGTCTAGTGTTTGTCCGCTTCCGTAGTTTAGTGGTCAGCACGCTCGGCTACCGTTCTGGATGTCCCGGGTTCGATTCCCAGGGGGGGGTCAAATAAATATAAGTGATTTTTTCACTATAATATTTATTCAATATTACCCTGGACTGGTACCTGATACGGAGGGCTGATCACCTTTCCTTCATGTGTAAACGATCAAGATAACACTGCGTTTATATAAAGCAGTGCCCTATGCACCATTGGGGTGCGGATAAGGGTTAAAAAAAAGATATGTAGAACATACATCGCTCACTTGTTTCATCAACGTCATATATCAAAAATCGTCAATTTTGAGTAGTGCGTGTTTTCGGAATGCCCAGAAAATGTAGTATATCCCAGCAAAATCTGCATATTTTTAACTTAATATTTACCCGCTACAGGGCAGAAAGTGTTGTTTTTGCATTTTGAAGAAAAGGTATTGTTTAATTATTTTTTTTAAATAAACAAAATATTTTTCAAATGGAAAAAAACATTCAGGTTTTACCTAAAAAGATCTGTTGCACAGTAAAAAGTGGCTTGATATTTATATTTAATACATTTTATTATATTTTTAACTTTTAAAGTTTTTTGATATATGACGTTGTTGAAAGGAGTGAGCGACATGTAGAACATTGTTTTTATTGCGTACTTTCAGAAATAAGAAATGATAATATAATCAATAAATACTATGTTAAAAGAAGTGACTTCTATATATTTAATGTCATATGTTTTTTTTAATAATATTTGATTATAAAATATTTTTAATAAAAACGTTTTAAAAAATTAATATGACTTGTAAATGTGCGAAATAATTAATGTTAAATATTTTATAGTTTATTTTTTGTGTTCTAAAAATATTTATGACGATTATAAGATCAAAGAATATAACATTCATATTTTTATAGCTACTTATAATACTATGTACTTCGAAAATAAATATTCTAAAATAAAATTTATATATCAATTGCTACTCGACTCCACATGCTTGAAGAATTTCTTCGATTACCTACCCACAGATTTGATGAAAAAAGTCATGTAATCAAATAATTAAATAGAGCTATGGCTCCTGTAATAATTGAAAAAAAAAATACTTGTATTTTTTTTCAAAAGCTCTGTAAAGCAAATGAAGTGTTTATTTCTTTCGAATATCAACAGCTCGTCATGTTTTGATTCTGCTTTTCGGAGGAGGCGTTGTTTTTCCCGTGAAAGCACCTCGCCAATTCGTATTCGATATTATCTCTCTCCGATTTATCAATATGGGATTTTAATTAAATTTACTCGCTAAATTCCGGGAAAATTCTCCGCTAAAATCATGCTAAGTGCTCTCCACAGTACCGTGACACCATTACTTTGTTGGAAAATTGGAAAAAATATGTAACAAAGTTTTTCAATTTCTCTAATGTACACAGTACCCACTTCTTTTGTAAATGGATATATGCTCGCAGTACAGCGGTAATATTACAAATTTTAGCAACGTGAGAACAAAGTCACATAAATCCTAGTCATTTAAAAACTTTTATTTCTGCGTTGCCTGTTCTCGATTCTTACAATTATTAGATAACTTTACGTGAACTCGGATCGTGGATAAGTAAGAAAAGTAGGGCTTTGTTAATAGAAAAGTTCCATGAAATAATACATGTATGCCATTAGTTTTTTCTGTGTAAAGTTCTGTTTTAAGAGTATAATTCCTATATTTTCTTCTTCTTACCCTTATACGCACCCAATGGTGCAGGGCACTGCATCGTATTGACGCAATGTTATCTTGATCGTTACTTACATGAAGACAAGGTAATCACTCCTGCGCTTTAGGGACCAGCCCAGAGTAATATTAAATAAATTTTAGAGTTTTAAAACACTGATATTTATTTTCACCCCCTTGGGAATCGAACCCGGGACCTCCAGCACGGTAGCTTAACACGCTAACTATTGCACCATGGAGGCGGACAAATTCCTATATATTGACTTCAAATCATTACATTTTACAATATCTAGTTTACACATATCGTGCATTTATTTATTACTCGTCTTGTGAAAAATATTTTCAGCAACGGAAATGTGAAATACGTAAATGTAATTGTGGTAAATCACGACGTGTCGCTCAATAATAAATAACGTTGTCGCGAGGTATTTATTGTCCACATATTATTATTTGATGGCTTCCCACTCCTTGAGAGTGTTCTATGCTCTACCCTGAGGAATCGTTTATAGAGGTATCGTAAAGCGAGGTATAATATGCTGTATAGGTTTAAATTTACAACAAATGCCTATTTATTTATATTGTATAAAATGCCTAATTATTTATATTGTATGTAAAACACTATGTTTTGCTCAATGTCTTTCGTTTGAAAATAACAAAAGAATAGATAAACATAATGAAATTATAAAAAAACCTAAACTAATTGTTATTTGTATACGAAAAAATAAAACGTTAGCGAGTACTCAATCTCGCGTAGTGAACTTAACATCGTGACTTCAATGTGAGTCAAAATTTAAATGGCTTAATAAGTTACCTACTAACCTGTCGAGTCATTCCGAGTAATAATTACCTATTTTATTGTTTAGCGAACACACAAAACGAAAAGTTATTGTGGATCGTCATGTAAAGCATTTCTATTGAAAATCATTTCGTTTGTACTGTATATATTTTATACTGCTAGGAAAACAATGAAGTGATTGAATATTATGGTGAAATACAACGAGTTGAGGTATAATTATACAAAAATAAGTGTTGTTGTTTCACTGTTACTATCAGAGATGTTATCGTATTCCTCAAAATGGTCAATTTAAGGAGATAATGGACAGTCGAAAAAAACGTTATCATGTTGTCGTGTTGTGGCCACATTCTGCACGCGATTTGAGCGCGAATTATGGCTGCAACTGTAAATATGGATAACTTTGTAGGTTTTCTATATCTGTAGTTCAATACAAGTCAAGTGAAAATTTACTATGGTAACTCTAAAAGTCCGTCCGCCTCCGTGGTGTAATGGTCAGCGTGTTTAGCTACCGTACTGGAGGTCCCGGGTTCGATTCCCAGGGGGCTTGAAAATAAATATTAGTGATTTTACACTGTAATATTTATTTAATATTACCCTGGACTGGTTCCTGAAGCGCAAGAGTGATCACCTTGCCTTCATGTAAGTAATGATCAAGATAATGCTGCGTCAATTCGATGCAGTGCCCTATGCACCATTGGGTGCGGATAAGGGTTATAATAATAATAATAATAAAACTCTAAAATAATAAACGTGATATTTTGTAAGCAAAGGGTTTATGGTCAAATAAACACGTACGAAAATATTATGTCACAGTGCCTGGGGGAGTTTTTATAATATGCGAATTGCATTTATTATTTACCATGCCTATTATGTACAAGGTTTATAGACCTTTCAGTGGATTTTTGTTTCTTCTCACTAAATAAAGATGTTTTATTTAAATCTGTGTTGGGGACAGGATGGATAATCTAGTGTGGGACAGTCAGGCACTTATCAGCATTTGCTCATTGCTGGGAGGAAACCACATAAAACTCCCCAAGAGAGGGCGGACTGTTGACTGTCATCAGCAGACCTTCCGTTCCACTAGAAGAGGGTTCGGCATTTTATGTCCTAGCTTGGTTTATGGTTCCAATGTCCTTATTTTTATCATGTATGATACCATATGATACGTTATGTATCATGTATGATGCCGAGGAAGGTGTGGATCCTACATACACGCTAAATCCCGCATGCGCTGAAATGATTCGAGATCCCCACGTTTTTGAGATCCCGCTTTGTGGGATTGCAATCCCTACAGCCAAGAGTCAGGTTTTCTCGAAACTAAATTACGTAAGCTGTAGTAAAATCGCGATTTTCTTTGATAATACTTGCTTTATCACAATGAAGGGATTATGCCCGTAGTCGGTGTTACGGGGACCTTTCCATTCTAACGTAATATACGGTAACAACGCGTGACTGAGTATCATTTGGTATAAAAGTAAGTCGAGTCATTCGGCCGGACAGACCAGGCCGTTTCCACAGTGAAACTTGTCTACTTTGGAATCGGGCGTCGCGCTACAATTACGCTATCTCATCCAATTATTATGATGATATTGTATAACACTTTGTCGTGCCTTAGATCAGTTGGGCACCTCATGGCTAGAGACTGGCAACTGTCGGCTACTCGTTATTCTACTTTCAAGCGTTACACGATACCAAGCTGCTGTCTCGGCCACGCTTGGAGCGCGCGCATTGAAATATCGGACATGGCGTTATTTTATTGAATAATACCTATGATTATTGACATTAACCATATGCATATCTCATATAAGTATGAGAAAAAAAGACCAAGGGATATGCATTTTGTTCATTGTTTATTTGCGGTATCCGCCAGTGGCGTGCACTGAGTTTTTAATCAAGGTAGGCAATAGGGTAAGGATAAGGCATAGTAGGCACTGCTTTTCTGCCTATATAAAATGCATGCCTCTGATATCCACAGATCGACGCCTCCTACGTATCGCAACCCAAATTCGACAAATTTGAATAAAAAAGTATTTAGTTGTATATTTAATCTGTTGTATATTTAATTCCAAGTAACAATAAAAATTGCAATGTTAATTTCATTAGAGGGGTGGGTAACTACTATAAGTACATATGTAACATACCAAATATGTTTAAATCTTTACCAGCACATTTGTCGTTTACAATAAACGATCATTACAACGTTTTTCTAGATTCATATGTCGTTAGGAATTTCCTCTCACGTTTCGGATTGTAGTGCAGCAATCCAAGGAAGTTTAAATCAAAGGTTCCATCATCCTGACTGATGTGATGTAGACATTGCTGCAATGCAGTCCGTAACGTAAGCGAGAATTGTTGATAATACGCAGTTAAATCCAGAAAAGCTTTACTTATTTTCGTTAGGGGTTTGATGCACTCAAAAATATCTGATAATAAAATAATAGACTTGAATCAGCATCGGGTGGACTCGAACCTCGAAACTCTGACTCGGATGCCGCAGCCATCACCACTGGACTACGACCCTTATCTTTATTTATCTTGTTTGCTAACCCGCTAAATGTTGTGGGATCCAACTTTGTGGGATTGCATTTCTCACTGGAAAAAGTCCGCTTTTTTTTAAAAACAAAATTACACTAACGGGCGGTAAAATGAAGCGAACATTTTCTTTGATAATACTCGCTTTTTATCACGATTTCGTTTTAGCGAAATTGGCCGTATGAAATATATGGCTTAGAGCCTTTCTGAGAGCTCACAATGTTCGTTAGTGTGTGTAACAGTGCGTAATAGTCAATTTGTTTAAATTTCATTACTCTGTTGCGGCGAGACGCCGAAAGTATTGTTTTTTGAAATATTTAAATTACAAAATCTTAATATTGTGTAGGGAAGGTTATTTTGAGGTTGTAAGCTCTATTTTTCTTTCCCTCGTCTTTTCCGACGCTAATATCGTTGTAGTCTCGGAATTAGGTCAACATATTCATCAGGTCTGCCTCGGGTTGGTTAAGTTAATAAAGCAATCCCTCGGGATCTAAATAAAACACTTTTAGACCTTTTCTGTTTTCCGAGATTTACGTTGTAGGGTGTCATATTTTTTGACCGTGTCTTAAGGGTGATCTAGAACAGTGTTCCGCAAACTTTTTCTATTCAAAGTACACCTACCAAATTAAGAAATTTCTGAGGTGCATATTTACCATATTATGGTACATATTTAACATATTATGTTTAACGCGAAATGTGAGCCAACTTAACTGAGCACAGGCAATAAAAATTTGGAGCAATTGTGTAATTTTCACAAAACTAGACTTTTTTCCGCGGCACACCAACTAATCACCACGGTACACCAGTGTGCCGCGGCACACACTTTGCGGAACAATAATCTAGAATACGAAGTTCGTTAAATAGAGGTCCGTTATATCGACGTATTACTGTATTTTCATTTTGATATCGGATTTAATATTTGGATATTTTTATTTGTGCCTGTTAATTGACGTAATCGATTAGCAGATGAGAGCCTAAGCTTTTTGGGCAATGTCCCTCTAGAATGCATTTAAAACGGTTGTAATACATATTTATATCACTGTCGAGAGATGATTGTACATATTTAAAAATATGTATCGCATTCTCTAAATACTGGTATATTTTCAGATACACCTGTCAGGTGGCGGTAGTCGCGTTGTCGGGCCATTACAGCTGCCGACCTTGCTCTCTTTTGCAGTTTAAATATTTTTTATGCACATAGTCCAATAATCGAATATTTGTTATTATGTTTGTGTGTCACCGGTCACGTGGATGCCGTAGGTGCGTCGAGTAAACCCAAAGACTAGATTAGCCGTACCCGGCCACGCGATGCTGTGGCTCAGTATGGTTAAATGGAAAAAAATAAAATAAAAAGCACATAAATTTTCTAATACGTTTAATTTCACAATTTGCTTGTGAAGAAATAAAAAAAAAACAACACTGCAAGTGACAGCACTGTCAAGAAGCATGTCGTCTGTCATGAGCAATATTTAGCATTGCGTGGGTTGCTGTTACGTTCAACAGATGGCGCTGCCATTGCGTTAAAAATATGTTTTCAACCGAAATATATAAAGAGGGGAAATATTCCCTTTACAATTTGAATTTTGTCCCTTTGTTTCAATGTGACAATGTATGCGTTGATTTTGAATGTTTGTAATAATGAATTGGAGTTGGTCATAATTAGTATGGTGTTGGTTGTTGCAGACTGGTCCCGTGCGAGCTGCAGCTGGGGGACTCATGGGGGGGCGTCCCGGGCAAGATGAGCGTCGCGGCGCCCGTCAAAAAAATCAGGAAAAAATCCGATAACAAACCTCAATCACAAATGTAAGTGGACTTTAATAATTATGCTTGGGCTAGATTTGACTTCATCTTACTCGCTGCCAATCATCGCAAACCGTACTTAGTAATTGATGTTTTATTGTTGGACATGTTTGTAGCAAGATTTTTATAATTTTTGTTTTATTCATCATCATATTCAGGTAGAAAAACTCTGTTAAATGTTAAAAAGATTTTATTTTTGACATCTCATCAAAAGTGAGGAAGAATATGGAAGCCTGGGTATTTACGGGGCTGACGACCGTCATAGGCTGGTTAAGGTGATCACTTTACACACGTGTTACATTCACCAATTCTACCCATTATTGACAACCACACCACTCAAATTCTTGAAAGTTCTATAGACGAGTATATGATCCAATTTCGAAACATTGTTCTTGAATCACTAGAACTTTCACTAGAGACATCTATTGGTGAGATGAAAATAAGCCTTTTATTGAGCAGAAACTCTTTTATTAGTATGTGAGGTCCGAATCCTGGATTATAATTACATACATGAGAAACTTTCATTACAGACTTCCATATTGATGAGATGTCAAAAAAAATAAATTATAACTTCTATAATTGGAGATAATCCAGATTTGTGAAAAAGTATTTGGGCACACTCAAAATGTTGTAATGACTTAAGAAATTATTCATAAAATATATTTATTTTTTCGCATTTGATTTATCACTCATTTTAAATGTTATCTCTTAGAATAACCCATCTTTTCTAAGAACCTTATCACCCCCTAATTATTTACACCTAGTAATTTATTAATTGACAATAAATTAATAAAAATATTTATCATACAGTACATTAGTGATTAGTTTTTCTGACCACCTGGGACCCTCTGTATTCTAAATGTTGACCTCTAAATATCATGTAGGGATAGAGAATCCCAACTATTTGTGTGCAAGGATCATTTTCAAAACTTGTTACCTTTGAAATTATAATTTCTTTTCAATTTTGAACTGTCATGCAGTATCTATAATAAAAATATGTGACTTGTTGCAATTAAGTATAATTTGAAACTTTTATTCATCGCTTCGCAAGCAGGTGAGTTCAAAATATGGCACAAAAAGCAGACGAGCATATTGTATTTTGTGCTCAAAATTTCTATCTTATTTTTGTTTATTTATTTTAACCATATCCGCTCCCTAGGTGGAGCATATGGAGTCCACAAACTGTCTCCAGGCTTTTCTATCTTAAAAAGATTTTATATTATTTTTGACATTCCTTTGATGTCATATCGTCTTTGAAATATATTTGTAACTAAATTGATATAAATAATAATAATAAAACCCTTATCCGCACCCCAATGGTGCATAGGGCACTGCTTCATATGAACGCAGTGTTATCTTGATCGTTAACACATGAAGGAAAGGTGATCAGCCTTCCGCTTCAGGTACCAGTCCAGGGTAATATTGAATAAATATTACAGTGAAAAAAATCACTTATATTTATTTGACCCCCCCTGGGAATCGAACCCGGGACCTCCAGAACGGTAGCCGAGCGTGCTGACTATTACACTACGGAGGCGGACGATATTGATAATGTGAACAAAAATATAATAAATAGAAGGACGTAAAAACGGGAATGGGATCGAGGAGAGGATAATTGAAAGTGTGGTTAGGGGAGAATTTTTAATATGAAGCAGGGAGTGTTACTCTTAATTTTATAACATATATTCGCTCTCAAAACTTGTCAAAGCGCTCGAATTGCTCCATTGGTGGCAAGCTCAGTGCGTCACAATGGTTTCAGTTATACACTTGACAATAATCTGAATTACTTCTCATGTTTGGACATTAAAATTTAACATTATTCCTGAAAGTTGAGCTGAAATTTTTAAATGGTTAGTGGGCTGGAGATAATAAAAAATTATGACCAACAAGAAAAACTTTACATTTAATAATAAGGTTGTGTAGGCATTAGAATAAACTGCCATATTATGTACATGATAAAAACCAACATTTTACTTTATTGGTAATAATAACAATAATTTTAGATTAACGCCATTTTCATAAAACTACTTCAAGGGCGCTTACTATCTTAAGGGCGGTAAAATTTGCTAACAGTGTATATAAATTAGCTCTTTTTTTCCAATTTTTCTTGATTCTTGTGTTTCTTTTTCAATAATCAAATATAAGTTTTTACTGACATTTTTCGGTGGAACTGCATTTTACGTAATAAAATAACAATTATGTAGTTTTTTCCACACAAATATTTATGTGGAAAAACTATAAAGTTGTTATTTCACTATAATAATTAAATAGACTAATTTTAAACATACTTTATAATCAAATGAGCTTCAACATGAGATCTGAAAGGGTCAAATGAATAATTCTTGTAACGCATCATCCCTGTTCAGCATTCATCACTTTTTCGGTTACTCAATTGGCATTCTGTATGTTCTGTTTGTTACCTTCTATCGGTTCATGTTTCATTTGACTTTTTCTTGTAAAGCAATCACGACTTAATTCCTGCGGTTTGGGTTAACTTTCATGTAAAAGCCAACTCAATAACAATAACAACTAGTTACTTTTTGGCTTTTTCAGCCTTTAGCAAGTACTCGGCTGTCCAAACTTAAAACACAGTAAGGGACATTTTTTTGTAGTACGTTTTTTTTGCATTTTTGGACTAAGTAGATTCTACTTAGTCCAAAAATGCAAAAAAAACCTTCTACAAAATAAATGTCCCTTACTGTATTTTGAATTTGGACAGCCGTACTGTGTATGACATAAGTTGAGTAGGGGATTATGATTTTTACACCGATCAAATATATACCTTAAGTAAATTTGAATATAATACCTTTGAAAAACAATGAATGCTTTGACCTAATGTTTTGTCAGGAGTAAGCACAACATTTTTCTTTCTAATGGGTTGGAAACTAAGTCATTGCGGATTTTTCAGGAATTAAAAAAAAAAAAAACAACTTGTTTCCATACACCGAATAACTCTGATCTCGTACGCAACATTCTTTATTGCCTTTAACCTTTTGCCATTGTTCAGGTATTATTATTATCCCTTTTTTATAAAACTTTAAAAAAGAGCAAACAACTGTTCTAACTGAATTTTTACTTTATTGACATCATTACATTTTTTCCTATTTCGGACATTTTGAATGATCGGAATAAATTGTAGCAGTCATTTTTATCGAGTGATTAAAGATGTGCGGGGTCTGGCGTTATGGTGAAAGACAATTTTTTTGGCCGGCTCCTGTCGCTTTTCTTGGATTGTATCATCAAGTTTAGTCGGTTGTTCAATATAAACCTCAATTAATCATCTGGTTACGGCGTAACAGCTCAAAATTAACAATTTATTTATGATCCTACCAAACTGATAACGTGACCTTTTTCTGATGAATTGCCTTGGAAGTTGTTTGTGCAGGTTCGCATTGCTTAGTCCAAGATCTTTTTTATACAATATTGTTGTAAACGACCTACTTTTTATATTCAGTAAATCATCTGTTTAAAAAATGATTAATTTGCATTGCATTTAAGAAGAATATTACAAAGGCTAATGCACCTCGTCATGTCTTGCTCTTCAAGGTTATGAGGTGCCCATATATCCAGCATTTTTTGGTTACCAAGATGTTTAAGGTTGTTTTGAATGCATGTATGAGATTCATTCGGCTTCTCTGCTATCTTCCGTATTGAACTATGGCAATCGGTATCAATTATGGCCTTTATCATCAACTTAACTGGACGTTCAGAGTGCTCCACGTCTTGATGAAAAATCACCTGAAGAAAATTTGGCAAACTACTTTTTCGAGGTTCATCACCATCACCATTCACCATACACAACACATAACTTTTTGTGAGCTTGTGATGCATTACTTCCTTTCTTAAAATAAAAAAAAAGATAGAATTTGATGAAAATGCACGCTTTGGTTCGCCATGTTTTAGCTTATTACACACACCCCCACACACTATTTAGCAGATTAATGCAAATTTTTTTCCGAAGTTTCATAAAGGACCAATTAATAACATATTAAAAGATCTTTTATGTGCGAAGATCTGAACATCCATAAAAATACAAGCAATGCCACTTGTTAGTGAAATCCGCAATAACTTTGTTTCTGACCTAATACAAACACGTATTTAAACAAAAAAAAATTAAAGCACCGTTTCTGTTTCATGTTATACTTAACTGTTATCATGCTGAAGTTTTATTTGGAATTGAAACTAGAAATTTTGAACATTTGTAACGTATGAAAAATTTCAACATGATTTTTTTTTCACTTTATAAAACATTGAGCAATTTCTAAGTTCATTTAAAATGAGTTTCTAAAAATTATTAGCTTTTTATAATCAATAAATAGAAATAACAAAATTCACTTTGCTTTTGGTTAAAGTAAAACTTAGGTCAGGCATGGGGAACCTTTCTATTTCAAAAGGCCACATTCACTAATCTGATTCAACACGAGGCCGCAGTAAAGAAAACTTTGACACCCCCCCTAAAAACTAAATATTTTGATTATATCACAATATAAATTGTTAAAAATACGATTCAAAAAAATATAGAAAAAATGCATATTTACAAAAATTGGCAATAGTCAAAAGGCCGCAGGTTCCCCATGCCTGACTTAGGTAATGAATAAAGTTTCATACTCTATTGATAGTAATTGTGCAAACTGACAGTGTATGGGAAATACTGGTCGAGCACTGTACATGCAAATTCTACCAACAGTTATACTACAGGTTCAAGAAAAACACTAGAGAAAATCCTTATCTTAGCACAATGTCTTTCTCCATTTGACAATTGGACTGAGCTTAGCCTCTCACTTTTTCACTTTCTCTAAATTGTTTTATATTCCTGGATTTGACTGTGAAATTTATTTTACAAAAAATAAACCACTTTGTAAGTCTCTTCTTACATAGTTCCATAGCAAAAAGTATAGAAACATTCCTCTTGTGTATTTGTGGTGGTGGAATTTAGATCATCTTTTACCACAGGAATAAAAAGGAAATCGTAGAACTCTTTCACACCTGGTGGTAAAATTTTCTGCACAAATGTTTTATTTTGGTAGATAATAATGATGATATGGACAAAATCTTAAGTATCTAAAGCTTTGATCCTTTGCTGAGAAAATGCATTAAAAATTACCGTCTTGTCTTAACACCGGAAGATTACACACACATAAAATAAATCCTAAAAAAATGTACTCGGAATATAACAAAACCCGGGTCCGGGTTTTGTGACATATCTCTTTCCCACGCAATAAAACGGAACTTTGCCACGCCATGAAACGAAACATTGCCACGCAATGAAACGAAACTTTGCCACGCAATAAAACGGAACTTTGCCACGCAATGAAACGGAACTTCGCCACGCAATGAAACGGAACTTTGCCACGCAATGAAACAAAACTTTGCCACGCAATGAAACGGAACTTTGCCACCCGATGAATCGGAACTTTCTACAGTTAAAGGATTTATTTTGCCAGATATATCATTTCAGTAAAGATTCATCGCTGTTATAATTTTCGGGTGTGAATGATATACATAACTTTTTGTTTTGGTGCAAATTGAACTTGTATTTATAAGGTTGCTATTTTCCCATATCCATATCTCCAGTTACTCCCACTGCCACCTCATTTTGTTTAACCACTTACTACTCCGTTTGCACCACTAGCGGCTGTGACCACATAAAGAGCCTGGCCCAAATCACCAGAGCAACTTCAGATGCGCGTGTTACCCAGTACTTCAACACCTCGCTAAATCAATACGGGTACGATGTTTTACATCTAAATTATTTACTGCATAACCCAATATCACGAGTTAGATTTTGCAAAGAGTTGCAAATGAGTTTAAGTGGTAAAGTAAATAATGCTAGGGTTCTTTTGTTGATGCAGAACGCTCGATAGCTTGTCATTGCGGACATTGATGATTTTTCTGTTGATGCATTTTTATGAACCTAAAAGCCCTAGTATTGAACGATTCATGTACTCAAATTGCAAGCATCTCTGGTTAGAGTGATAATAAGCTTGCATATATCAGGTTCATCGTACATATAGAGTTGGGTTGTCCTTCTGTGGTTAGTGTCGTGGTTCGACTCCACTCTCCTTCCTCTCTTCAAACACGAGTCATATCCGAGTAGTATTTCTATCCAAACATTTCTATTTGTTTTTCACATGTGACGCGCGATGTAAAGTGGTATAAAAATCCTGTTGAAAGTTGACACAAAATCAAATGATGAAAACATCAAATTTTGTATCTTTAATATTGATTGTTGGCAGGCAGAAGGGTGTGAGCGACATAACTCTACTTTACAGAATATGTATTTTTATTGCTACAACTTTGTAAGGTAGTCACGCTCATAAATGTTTGGGATTCTAATTATTATAAAATAGTATGTAGTAATAAGCAACACGACTACTAAACAAAGTTATAAAGCTTGAAATGTGTCTTCTGGAACGTAACAATTTGCCACTCCACATCCTTTTGAATGCCAATAGTTGCTGTATTGTCGAAATTGGTCAATAGCTCTTCTTACTGACATTTTGGATTACATTTTGAAAGTCCATCATCCGGGCACTCTTATTCTGTATCGTACTGAAATGTCAGCAGGAAGTAGCGATGGTGCACGTTGTAATGACCCAGAATAAAACCATCAGCATCTGAAAGATTGTGCGAATGGAAGAAATTTAGTTGTAGACGTACTTTATCTCTCACTTGTCGTTTTATTAATGCGATACACTTAACCCGCTGCTTATGGCCCGGATTACACGGTACACGCTAGTATTTATTCAATCTGACATCAATTACTGCATGCCAGGTATTGAACCGGTGACAGAGTCAGCAAGTAGCGGTGAGCTATTGTAACTGTCCCTGTCAACTGGCTCACTAGCTTGCGCCGAGTAAACTGGGCGCGGAATTGTGGATGATAAATCAATATGGAATACTATCTTGTTGGTAAGTTTACCTTTTAACTTCTATAACTAACGCCTGCGGTACGAAACTGGCTGTCGATAAAGAAGTAAAGATAAACTTACCGAAACAACACTTATCAATATCGATCTAGCGTTTTTAATTCTAGCCTACGTTTGTTTAATGTTTAGGACGGTCGGGTTACGGTTTCAAACTCCCGGGTTGCCAAAATACAAGTCCAGAGGTAAAGTTAGACCTAACATGGAGACAGTTAGCTTCGCAATAATTAGACGCTAATTGAGAAATGATGAAATACGCGGTCGAGTGAGAAATGGGTTCGCGTAATAATGTGCGATGTGTGTTTTAGAAACAAATGCAACAATGAGAAGCGACGGCGCGAGCTGGAGAACGACACCATCAACCAGCTGGAGGAGCTGCTGGGGGCGTGCCTGGCGGACCTGAGGCAGCCCGACAAGAACGGCATCGTGCAGGAGGCGGCGGCGCAGATCCGCCAGGTGCTGGAGCGGCGGCGGCGCGGAGCCTGCTGCTCCTCCTGCCCGCCCGCCTGCCTGCCGCTGCAGCAGGGCGACGTGTCTTCCACGCACTCCACCCACCAGTCTGAGATCGCCGCGCTCGTCGAGGTAACAAACCAGAATTACCCCTTCAATCGCCGCCTCTCCACTCTAGCAGATAACAATCTTCCAATTGGCATAGTTAACACATTGCTATTATGGCAAGTTGCTATTTTATGTTTGGTTGGTTTTTGGTGGCGTATGGCCGTTATAATGTAGATTGGGTGACCAGAGTAAAAATGAAAGAATGCTGTACTTACAGTTGGTCCTTTTATTTAAATAATGCGATAACACTGGAATCAGATAATTACAAAATACTTTAATATATATATATATATTTAAAGAAGTGAAATGAAATTCGCAATAAAAACGTCTGTCTGTTTCAACGAACTAAGTAGCTCTCGCTGTTTCGGAGATATCTCGCTTCATCGTCGGTTCCGCTCGGAGATCTCCGTTTTAGTTCGTCTCGTTACGTTTCCGTCCTGCTCACGCCAGCGCTGCAAACTCGACGGTGTGACTAGATAGCCCACACTATCGAGGGATTTTTTCATCAACCCTGACCCTTATTACACTCAGACAGTCTGCCGCCCGGCCCTCAGTAGACTTATTCTTCTTCTAACCCTTGTACGCACCCAGTACAGTACATAGGGCACTGCATCTTATTGACACTTTGTTATCTTGATCATTACTTACATAAAGGCAAGGTGATCGATCATCCCTACGCTTCAGAGACCAATCCAGGGTAAAATTAAATAAATGTTAGAATGTAAAATCACTCATTTTTATATTCACCCCCCCTGGGAATCGAACCCAGGACCTCCAGCAAGGTAGCTAAACACGCTAACCATTGCACCACGGAGGCGGAGATACTAATCAGTAAACTAATCATAAATAACTGCAAACCCGATTCCGATCTGTAAAATGTCTCTGTGGCGTCTCTCATGCTCTACCAAAAGTAAGCAAATAGAACGCTTATAAGCGTCTCCCGTTCTCCACCAACAATATGTAAAAGACGCATTTAAGTGTTTTCCGGAAAAAATGTGTTCATAGTTTTTCCACCAAAAAGTCCTTTCAACTGCCAATGTTACTTACTCTTTATTTTGTTTATTTAAATACCAATTTTAAAATTAAATATTAGTTTACCGTTACATATATAATTCATTATGTCGTTATCTTTATGTAATATTTTTACCTGGCTAGTTTCAAAGTAAGGTGTGTATTGGTTTTCAAGTAAACTGATAATATTACCGCTGATTCCTCGTGGGTGACACATTTTTGTAAACTATTTTATGTTCAAATATAAGTAAAGCTTTAGTTAAAATTACCATTTCCTTAATAAGTCCATAGTATGATTCACAGTTTCATGTTTTTTACTATTGACATTTGAAAGCAAATATAGCCGTTCTAAATAGATAAAATATTAAATATCTTCATCCATAATATCTCAATATTATAAAAATAACGCCTTTTCTTATAAGTTCTTGCCTGGTTAGGGTCAATCATTTGGTGGAGTACGAGTCTTTTTTTTAGAATGTTAAACCTTTACTTCCCGGTGATGTACTTACTACAATTCGACAAATAATGGGAATATCGATATAAAATATAACAGATACGGGCTCAGATTTATAAAGTTACATAAATAATAAGGCTACATAAAAGTATAATAATATAAAGTTATTCATTTGCAGCGACGGAAATAAATAATTTTTGAAGAAATCGGAGATAGAATCATCAATACACAAACGTTTCTTAGTGTGTGCGTGCGTATGTGCTGTGCTTTGCGAACACTCGTACGTGGCTTGATACTGTTTCCACTCATCTCCTTTTAGTATCCCAGAAGTCGTCCTTCGGGGTGGTTGTGGCGCTACGCCAGCTATGGCAGCTACTAGCGTTATAGTTTTTCCCTCGTTTTCAGATACAAGAGCTATATTACAAAATTCTTCTTCTCCTTTTTCTTCTTTTGGTAGATCCTAGGGATCTGTTTGTGCCTCCGCATGTCGCTCTTGGGATGTTGACTCCCAGCTGTCTTTCCATCTTTTCGGAGGTCTGCCTGGGGGTCTGCGTCCTTCAGGGTTACCTTGAAGGGCGATACGTGGAAGTATTACAAAATTGTTACACTTAAACTTCAACTATGATCAGCAAAAGCAACATTTAGGATTATTCACATTACTACCATTTTTAAATCACATTTTTATATGGTGTACAAAATACATATCACAGTTGCGCTTGGAAGTTTTTAGTACCGTAAGGGAAAGGTTAAAAACATGTGTTTATTTTAGTTAAAAAGTCAAAACTAATGCAAATATCAATCTTTCCATACCCGTGTCTCATATCTAAGAATACATGTGCTACTTGCCTGGCCCCGTGTCACGCCCGTATGCCACCGTCTTCCACCTGGAATGATCCCGTATGCATCTGGATCGCGGATCTCCGTCAGCTCTGCAACCAAATGACTGGTGGACACCATGAAGATGGTTTTTCCAGGCTACCAGTTATTCTCTGGAGATGTGCCTAAGGTTTAGGTATTGAAGTATTGAAGAATAAACATAAATATATCTTCTTCTTTTTCTTCTTTTTGTAGATCCTAGGGATCTGTTTGTGCCTCTGCATGTCGCTCTTGAGATGTTGACTCCCAGCTGTCTTTCCATCTTTTCCTGAGGTCTGCCTGGGGGTCTGCGTCTTTCAGGGTTGCCTTGGAGGGAGATACGTGGAAGTCTGTCTTCTGACATTCTGTTTATATGTTCTTTCCAGTATCGCCTTCGTGTTGTCCTTCCCACCTCACGATATCCACCTCAGATAAATATATAATGTGATATTTACACTTTGAGCAGATTGATTGATTTTATTAATTGATTGGACGGCATTGTGGCAATATTTATCCATTTTAAAAGAGTTGTTTCTTATTTTTTATCAGTGGTTACATGAAAAACAGGTGGAAGTTTTAGTCGTTGTCACATTGTTAATTAAAATTTATCATGATTTATATTTCTATGAATTTCTGATGTTGAAGTTTAAGACTTTTGGAAATCATTTTTAGAATCTCTACATAATTACTGTTATAGGAGTGATTTTTATCTTTTAAGTGCTTAGCGAACTCTGATTAATTTATGTATTAATTTTAAATCAAACACAGATTTTTTGAGTCTATTAACAAAAAACACATAAAAAATTATATTGTGACAATTGTTTCGCCTTGTTAGGGCATTATCAAACGAGTGTGAAGATCAAATGGACTACGGTCCTTATGATTAATTATTATTTCTTAGTATAATTCACAATACGCGATTCTTATTTTAAATTTTCAAAAAGTCAATCTAGTACTTTCACAATCGCAGTTTTCCACATCAACAAATATAAACCTAAATATTGCCATACATTAAATTAGTAAAAAAATATACAACGCAGTTAGGGAAAAACACATCAGTCTCAAAAGCAGTGTGTACGAGTAAATTCTTTGTAGGTTGTGACTCACCGTGTTATTTTGCAGGCCCTGAAGCACTACACGACGACGCTGGGCTGGGTGCTGCTGGAGATCACCTGCGATGGGAAGATAGAGTGCGTGACGGAGAACATCCGCGAGCTGACGCAGTGGGAGCGGGCGGAACTGCACCGCCAGAACATCTACGCCTACCTGCACCATGGCGACCACCACAAGCTGCTGCCCATCCTGCAGGGCACCGCCGCCACCAACTGGTCGCGCACCGAGCGCCTGCGCCCCGCGCGCACGCGCCTCCTCATAAAGCCCAACTCCTCCAACGGTAAGACTCCATTCAATTCAATTTATTAATTTACGAGTATAATTAACATACACATTACAAACTAAATAAAATTTAAAGTGTATGCATTAACAAAAATCGAAAATAAGCAAGAATACTATTGCTAAAGATGTAGAAGAATCCTGCTTCGGAATATCCCTTCAGACACATGGAACAGATCAATAGCTGGCATGATATTGTTCAGCATAACCATCGGCAGGTTGGTCCTGTATAAAGGAATGTGAAACAATCTATGCCGATGCTGTCTTAGGTTACTATCGGGAACATACAGACCAATGCTCCTGATAATTTCCGGATTATTGATCATACTGCGCATACTGATAAAAATTGCGTAATCAAATACAAAAATCCATGTACACTATCCACACCTGGTCCTGTAATATTCATTATTTCCAACTCACTATAGTCATGCCATCATCCCACGGAGCTAATCACCGGCACCTTACTATGTATACGCTTGCACTATATTTATTCTGACTCCAAGGAACTAAGATCTGCATTTGTAAACCAATTTTTTTAAAATCTAGGTTATTTTGTATAGAAAATGGTATCTGCAGTTTGGCCACTACAGTTCCTGTTATTTTTTTATACTAAATTTAAATTCAATAATATGTTCATATAAGTGGATATTGCATGTCTGTAATAACAATAATAACATGGATCTAACAAACTTGAATCTAAGATCGATGACTTTCGAATTATTCGATATAATTTGTAATTTTTGACTTGTACGGGTCATTAGACTATATTTCTTTGAGGATTAATGTGGTCAAGCAGTTTATTTAGTCTGGTTGTTTTTGTTCTGCATGAATATAACAATTTGCTTCAAACAATAATACTTATTATATTGATGTTGACACAATGACTTACCTTTTGTCGGGCGGTTTTTTTCATCAACCCCCGAATTAGTATACTAATCACAAGTAATGGCAAACCCAATTCTGATCTGTACAATGTTTTTTGGCGTTTCTCGTGCTCTACCAAAAGTGAGCAAATATGTAAAACGCTTATAAGTGTCTCCCGCCCTCTCCAACAGTATGTAAAAGATGCTTTTAAGCGTTTCCCGCAAACACGTGTTAAGGGGAAAATTTTCACTGTGAAAATCAGCAACTGTCAATATTAAATTCAACATCACTTGTGTCATTGCAAATATACATATTCACCTTATTTGATTCAAAGGGTTGCTTTACGTAACAATATCCGATGTGACAAAATGGTGATTTTCCTTGCAAAATTCCCACTCGCGCTTATTAAATAGATGCTCTAGACTTGTCTATTGGCCTGCATTTGTTAACATATATGGATTTGGTTGGGTCTGCAGGTAAAGACGTAGAGCGGTACACAGAGGTGCTGCTGAGTGCGTGCATAGTGCACGAGGGCGAGGAGAACTCCTCGGTGCTGTGCATCATCCGGCGCGACGAAGATCCGATGCCTGCCACCGGCGGCGGCTCGACATCGCGACAGTTGCAGCAGCTCTCCTTCAAGATGGACATCAACACCAAGATATTGTGTGAGTACCTACATCAACCTAACCCAATCTTTTTTCTTTTTTTTTTAAGCCTTCACTTATTTACGAGTAAGGAATAGCCATCAAAAGTGAAATAAAAGGTCAGTTCTTTTAATTTTATTTTTTAATTTTTTATTTGTATACATTTATTTAAATCACAATTTATACATATTTAGAACTTTTTTTTCTTTTCTTTATTTTTTCTATTATTGCTATTGCTGTTATTGCCATATGGGGGTTCGAAGGACAACTCCTGGATGAGATTTGAGAGATATTTCACTTGTCTAGAACCGTCCTCTTATATAAAGCTCTTATGTCTGAGTATATAGTTTAGTATAGCAATTATTAACAAGGATGCAGTTAGTCATTTTTAAGAGGTCATTATATCATACTTCCAAGTTTAAAATCCTGTGGGATTTTTTTAGGACAATATTAAGCTACTAAGATATCAAATAGTCAACGATCACGTTTTTGTAAAAAATGCACTTGGTCACTGTCTCCTGTATGACTACGATATGTATAAAAAAAAATCACTTTTTTTTTCGACTTACACTAAACCTTCCGAACGAATTAATCGCGTAAGTAGAGGACTTACTGTCATTGTGACACATGACTTATTACATTATGGTGACATGTTGGCGACGGCAGGTTCGAGCATCGGGGGCGTGGAGGGGCGGCACCTGGCGTCGCTGGTGCACCCGGTGGACGCGGCGCGCATCACGGAGCACCTGCGCAGCGTGGCGGGCGTGCCGGGCCCCGCGCAGGGCCTGTCGGGCCCGCCCGCGCGCGTGCGCATCGCCCCGCACCTGCCCTACATCGCCGCGCAGCCGCACACGCGCTACTTCGCGCACAACCCCCTGACCAACGAGGGGGACTTCCTCATGACCACCTTCACCGTCTTGTCGTGAGTATCCTTATTTTAAGCATCAATCCACATACCAAATAGTGGTTTTGTGTTTCCAATAGACATTACACTTAAATCTTAACTATATGCTATAGTCCGCCTCCGTGGTGTAATGGTCAGCGTATTTCGCTACCGTGCTGGAGGTCCCGGGTTCGATTCCCAGGGGGGGGTGAAAATAAATATTAGTGATTTAATACTGTAATATTTATTTAATATTACCCTGGACTGGTTCCTGAAGCGCAAGAGTGATCACCTTGTCTTCATGTAAGTAATGATCAAGAATAACAATGCGTCAATTCAATGCAGTGCCCTATGCACCGTTGGGTGCGGATAATGGTTACAAGTAAGTAAGTAATATGCTTTAGAAACCAAGAATTTTTTTTTACAAATGATCCAAACCAAAAAATGCAATCACTATATCCAATTTAAGTGCTTCTTTAAAAAAAAGAATTTAAAAAAATATTATTTTACAAAAATGACTGAATTGACTCATCGGTGAGTGGTTATATAGTAAATATTACTAACATTTTTGTAAAAAAATAATAAAGTAAAAATGACTAACCACAAAGTAAATGCTTCAAATATTAAAAATATTGAGTTTTGTTCTACCAAGGTCTTCATCGCAAAATTATTGGGGTCCTGTCTTGCAAGACAGAATTGTGCACTTTATGACATATAAATTATATCGGAAAATATTAACCGTTTAAATTTTTCCGCTTCAGGGAGGCTGAATTGATGCTTCTGGAATCTGGGAACTACAACAACAATAACAATAATAACAACGCTGGTCAGAATCCTCCGGTGGGCGGGCCTCTGATGACCTCGGCGGTGGTGAACGGGAACGGGGTGTCCGGCAACGCTCCCCGCAACGGGCAGTTCCCGCTGTCCCCCGGCACCGAGTCCTTCGGCTTCCCCACCTCGGAGTTCGAGATGGACTACTACCCGCACACCACCAGCTGGGCCGAGCGCAGCTCCCCCTCGGTGGGCTTCAGCGCCTTCCCCTTCTCCCCGCTCGCCATGGAGGAGCCCAAGGAGGAGAAGCCCAGCCTGTCGGCGCCCGGCACGCCCGAGCCCGACTCGGCGCGCCTGCGCACGCTGCTCAGCAAGCGCGAGTCCCCCGCGCCCGACACGCCCGCGCCCGCCACGCCCGCCACGCCCGCCTCCGTGCCCGCGCCCTCCGCCACGCCGCCCGCGCCCCCCGCGCCCGCACCGCCCGGCAACAACCTCATCCTCAAGGGGCTGCTCAACCAGGAGGACGAGGAGGAGGCGCAGCGCTCCGCCCACCAGGCCGCGCCCCCTCCCACGCCGCCCCCGAACCAACCACCTCGCACGCAAGGGAACCACATGCTGCTTAGGGTACCTATGTTTTATTTATGTCTTGGAAGATGAATAGTAAAAGATTGCTAGTTCTTAGACTTTGGTTTATTTTATATTTAAGTTTCTAAGAGCTCTAAGTGAGTGACTGCTTTAACCGTTTCGCTGTCACAAGCGCATTAACGCGCTCTCCAATTTCGTGCTCGCCAGGCCGGCCATAAAAAATGAAACACTCTTGTTTGGGCTTGTCGCAAGCCAGCGTCGGGTTGTAGTCCCGTGGTTAGTGTCGCGGACTTTTGAGTAAGAGTTTCTCGGTTCGAACCCACTCTACCACAATTTGATACCTAATTCTAATAATGAGCCGCTTAGGCTCACAGAAATAGTATGAAATTGAAATATTTGTGTAAATAATAAAAACACAAATATTTCCCTTTTTTTTTTTTTTTTTTTTAAATAAATCCATTTTTTTTTAATTAGAATATATAAAGACATCTATTAGGAAGATAAAAAAATCCTAAGATATTACAATTTACCAATATTATCAAAGTTACAGTCATTTTTCTAAAAGCTTTATCATTTTTGTTGAAAAAATCACAGCCTGCTGGGTACGGCCATAATAATTACCTTCCGGCATTGAAAGGGTTAAAGGAGAGACTATTCTTGAATGACGCTTGCCAGACTACGTGGATGTTCACACGATTGCGGGATGTTGTTCTCACCATTATGTTAGCGACATACCCAAATTCCTTTCAATTTATATTTTCATGTGACGTTTAATGCAAGTCGTGGCAGATTAAAAATTAAACCTTGGACCTTACATTTCAAATCCACATCACACGAGATCGCAATTATCATTTGAGTTATTGATCTACTTTGTACCACCTGCCCAACGAAGTAAAATATTGTGACGAAAAAATAAACGTTATATAATATAATGTATAGATATATAGTATAATGTGCATAATTTTGATATTTGCGTAAATATGGGAGTTATTTGGTATGTGAAACATGGCATCCCACAAACACCTAAAATAGACATTTACTTTGCTTTGATAATGTCTACGTTAAATTTTTTAGTGTTGGCTCAACTTTGTGAAGAACGTGATATCGGGGTATGGGTGACAGCAACCCTTGGTCATAATTGTCGCCAAGAAAAAGCAATTAAGTTGTCTCCTGAAAGCCACTTTAAACGTCGATATATAGACGTCCACTGTTGGCAATTGGTCTGTTTTCAGAGTAAATTTCTATATTCCTCGTATTTCATACTGGGAGCGGGTGTTGATAAAAAAGAAGCGGTGTTAAATGTTCATTTTTATTTTATAAATTTCAGTTATTGAATGAGAAATCAGACGAGGATGACCCCGAGCAGAGAAACAACAGGAATAACAACGCCCGCAGCAGCGAGCTGCTCAGCCAGCTGCTGAAGGAGGGCAGCGGGACGGGGGCCAGCGCGGGGGCGGGGGTGGGCGCGGGGGCGGGGGCGGCCAGCGCGGGGGCCGGGGGCGTCGCGGCCGCCACGCCCGAGGGGGCGGCGGGCGTCGCGCCGGCGCCCCCCTCTGGCGGCGAGGACCTGCTGCAGCTGCTGGGGCTCGGCGGGCAGAGCTCCGCTCTCAAGAGGAAGCTCATGCAGGAGGAGCAGGCCATCAAGAGGCCGCACTCCACCGAACCGCAGCAGGTGACCGCCCTACAATATTATTATCGTCTGTATCTTAATTTATAAACACGGTAAAAGCTCCTTAACCCTCAATAAAAATTCTAATTTGCCATACAGTGGAACCTCTCATTATGAGCACCTCTCATAATGAGCAATTCTCATAACGAGCAATAAATAAAGTTCAAAAAGTTGCTCCCTTAACCTTTTAACCGCGTTCACTTCGTTCCTGAGAGACGCCCGTGCGCGGCGGTATTTCGCTGTTTTTTAAATGATTACTTTTATCATGTATTTAGTTAAGAAATGATTTATTTACCTAAGCAAAAACGTTCAATGGGATTCATTGTGCCTTTTTGGTACTCTATAATACACTCGTGTCACATTATTCTTGAAATATATCGTAATATAAACAAATAAGATCGTAATATAAATAAATCAAAGCACGCATCGTGTGTCACTCTAACCCACTGGCGATGCGTAGCGTCGAGAGTGAGACAGATATGGGGCATGATTATGGCGCGGACTAATTACCGACCGCAAGAAAAATGAGGGATCTGTTCTTTTATTTATCCTTGTGATGTTACAAATTATTAGTCAGATATTTCAACAGATGTCATAAGGCCAAGGATTGACGTATTATTTTATCCAAAGTTCCACACCATGAAAAAATCCCTCCAAGTTGAACTGAGGTTCGAAACTTGGAGTAAAGTAAAAACACAAACGGTTATGTCAGCCGCGTACAGGGAATGTTTTGTGAAAACACATACGGTTATGCGAGCCGCGTGGATCCGGTTAACGAGCGACATTTCGCATGAGTTACAGAGATAGGGCAAGTCCCTTTTTCACGACATTCACTTGTGAGCCGGGACCTCCGCGCCAGTCAAAACAAAAAATGTTCCGTTTAACGAGTAAGATTCTGCAGCGAATTATACTCATTATGAGAGGTTCCTCTATAATTCGAAAAATGTTGCAAAATTTTGGTTTAATTGGTCGACAATATTATGCCGTTGATTAATTTTTAAATATTTTTTTCCTTCGGTCCTTTCACAATCCATTGTAAATAAAATTATGAGAAAAGAAGAAAAATAATATGATTATATAATGTCATCGTATCATGATCATATGAAAGAGAGATTAAAATTATTACCAAACATAATATATATTTGAACAAAAAAGTCAGCTAATTACAGATACGAAATATCTTTCGATCCCTTCAATTTAAAATGAACAAATTTTTGCTGTACTGAGTTGTCACCCTTTGATCCGCTTCCACCCATCACGAACTAGTGTAATGAAGGTGGCTCACATTGCTCCCAAAATTTATAACACTCGTTTTGCTTCTAAGTGTAAAAAATATGGGTATTTGATTCATTTGCTGCTCAAATGTTATACATGAGCTGTGGAACATCGCCACCTCCGCAGTGTAATGGTCAGCATGTTCGGCTAGCGTTCTGGAGGTCCCGGGTTTAATTCCCAGGGCGGGGATCAAATAAATATTAAGTGATTTTTTCACTCAAATATTTAATCGATATTACCCTGGACTGGTACCTGAAGCAGAGGGCTGATCACCTTCCCTTTGTGTGTTAACAATCAAGATAACCATCAAGCAGAGAAAGCTGATGTACTTCGGACACGTCGTGAGAAATGAAAAATATCGTCTTCTCCACCTAATCATACAAGGAAAGATTGAAGGCCGAAGAACTCAAGGATGCCAAAGGACATCATGGCTGAAAAACCTACTACAATGGTTTGGCAGAAACACCAAATCTCTGTTCCGAGCTGCAGGATCAAAATTGAAGATAGCCATGATGATCGCCGATCTTCGTTAGAAGTGGCACAGAATGAAGAAGAATCAAGATAATACTGCGTTTATATGATGCAGTGCCCTATGCACAATTGGGGTGCGGATAAGGGTTTGAAGAAGAAGTAGAAGTGGAACATCTGCTCTAAATTTGTGTATATTGTTTTGTAGGTGTCGTCGACGGGTTCCGGGCAGTCCAGCAACACGAGCAAGCTGTGGGAGAAGAACCGCATGCTGGCGTCGCTGCTGGCGCGGCAGCCGTCGGCGCTCACGGCGCCGCTGCCGCTGCCCAACCCGCACCTCAACCACCGGCCCTTCCGCTGCGCGCCCGCCGCGCCCCCCAGCGCCCGCAGCCCCGCCTACCAGCACCAGAACCAGGCGCTCGCCAACCTCCTCAACAAGTGAGCATCTCAATTTAATTACAACTTAAAAAAACAGATCCAAGTACGTTCTTCTTTTAAACATTTTAAATTCGAATACCCGGTTGTTTTTTTTTTTAAATCTTTCTATATATCTTAGTCGTACAGGAGAAAGTGACCAACTAACAACACGTAAAATGTTCAGGAGGGCCATTTAAGTCACTTTTGCTTGGCGAGAAAATAAACATGAATGCAGTTTGTCATTTTTAACATGTCAATATATCGTAGTCGTACAGGAGAAAGTGACCAACTAGTTAAACGTAAAATGTTCAGGAGGGCCATTTAAGTCACTTTTGCTTGGCAAGAAAATAAACATCAATGCAGTTAGTCATTTTTAACAAGTCAATATCTTTCAAGTTTAAAATCCTTTGGGATTTATTTCAGGGCAATATTAAGCTAGTAAGATATCAAATAGTCAATGATCACGTTTTTGTAAGAAATGCACGTGGTCACTTTCTCCTGTATGACTACGATATACTTCCAAGTTTAAAATCTTTTGGGATTTTTTCAGGACAATATTAAGCAGTAAGATATCAAATAGTCAATAACCACGTTTTTGTAAAAAAATGCACTTGGTCACTATCTCCTGACCACGGTATGACTACGATATGTAAATGAAAATGTTATTGTTGGTTTATACAATTTTCAACCAAAAGTTATATGAAAATGACAAGATATGGGGAGAAAAACGATATGGCATACTTACATTATGGCAACTATCAGCCTTATTCAGCTCATCACGTAAACATGCAGTCGTGGAGGTAGTGTTCAATGTTTGATGTATTGAATATGCCTTGTGAAAAGGGCTTATTTCATAACCAACAATAATAATGTGATGCGATTGGGACTGCAATGCTTATGCGAATACGGCATTAAATATGTCGGGTTCCTACCGATTGCAAGAGGAACTCGAGGAATATCAAGTGTTGTGCAGACAAACCTATAATCTTCCGGAATGTCTGTCGATTGAGCTATATGAATGTGTTTTGTTTGTCTTGCAGCAACAAGAGCCCCGGCTACGACATGGCCAACAACAACAACAATAATAACAGCAACAATAACAACAATAACAACACCAACAACAGCAACAGTAATAACAACACGGTCCTCAGTCCCCTGCAGCAGATGCTTCAAGGAGGACACCGATCCGCTCCCGCCACTCCCACGGGTCCATCCAGCGATTACAGGTATGTGCAAAATTTCTTATTTTATTTTCCAATTTTGATTGACTGGAATTTACAATGGTAGAAAAATGTTCAGAGCTTTATCGCAAAGTGATTTTCAACCAAGTACCATACGAAATAACCACCAATAATGCAATCATAAAGCACTTGCAAAAATTTAACAAAAACATTTGAGTATTAGTAATCCAAGGACATGTCCCAACCATGTCCACCTTCTCCTTTTCAGGACTTCCAGTATGAGGGGCTGTTGAGTTCTTCTCCTCACATCGTCATTCTTGATGAAGTCATACCACTTTATACTCAGTATTCGCCTCAGGCACCTATTTTCAAAACTTGCTAGTTTCTTGCTTTGAGCTTTGGTGAGGTGCAACGACTCACATCCGTACAGCAACACTGTTAGGATGCAGGCATTAAAGAGACGACACTTGGTTTTTGTCGAGTAAAGCAGTGAGTCCCAGACATTGCGCATTTTATTGAATATGGCTCCAGCCATTCCGAGCTGTACGTTTAGTTCCTTCTGGACACTACTATCCTCCACCATGAGTGTACCAAGGTATCTGAAGGCGCGTGACAGAGTGACTTGGAGACGTCTCGTGTTGGCCATATGCTCCACTTAGGGAGTGAACATGGAAAGAAGAAGAAGAAGAAGAATAGTAATCATGAAAAAAAATGTTGATTTACAGTATAATAAAAAAATAAAAAATTACCAGCTGTTTGTGGCAATTTTGGGTTCTTTGACAAAAAAAAAAGTGAAAACTCCACAATATTTGTACGTGCCCACCGCATATGTGCGGCCTTGCATGTATGCATGCTGACCACGGAGAAGTTCATGAGGACAGGAGGAGGCGGCTAATGTTAATTATGCTTGTGACTAGATCGGGCGGCAGCGCGGGCTACCCGGGCGACATGACCTCGGACAGCGTGCTGTCGGACATCCTGGACGAGGTGATGGACATCGTGCCGGAGACGTACACGCAGGACAACTCGGAGTTCATGAACTACATCGTCAACGCCATATCCTCCCAGCCGGGGCAGGCGCCCAACGCCAGCCCTCACCACCACAACTCCTACCAGGTAGACAGCGATAGGCCACTTACTACTCCTCTAATGCGCAAAGACAAATAAATAGCCGCAAGTTAAAAACAGTAGTTTTGAGATAAACGAGTTTTTAGTTTTATTTTGGTTTTTGCTATATTTTCTTATTTAAAATAAATTTTCTTATGGAAACTACGTTTTAAAAGTAAGAATACAATTTTCAATGTTTTACTTAGTAAATACCACTATTTCTTAAAATCACCAATATAATTAATAATTCGATGCATTCGTGTTTGAAAATGATGCCGAATGCATCGAAAAACGTGTCACAGTAGATTTTAAGAAATAGTGGTATTTACTGAGTAAAACATTAATTAAAAATGGATAGATTTTACCACAAAGTGACTGCCGAATCAATTAATGAAAGAATACATACAGTTCTTAGATTAAGTGATTGATGTTTGAAGTTAATGTTTTAAATCTCAGAGTTAATGGATAATATTTGGATGGAGATATTGACAAATGATTGTTCCTTTTCAGGTTGAAAAAATGGCCATCAACCGAATTCAAGAGAGTCTGATGCAGTGCGAGACTGTTGTGAAGAGTCCATCCTCTCCTGGAGTACCTCCCGCCTATCCTAACACCACGGTAATTATCATTATTAATAGATTATCTCAATACTCTTGAACCCAACGTCTTGGAGTAGCAATCAAAGTAGCACTTACCTATTTCATTTATTGCTTCGGCATTCACTGTAATTGTAAATGAAAACACTTGTTTTTTTACCATTTGAGTTGACTAGTTTCGGAAGCTACAGATGCTTCCATCTTCGGGTCTGAATATAAACTTCCCATCACCATTGGGCCAAGTGATGGGTCTGTTCCGACTCTCACGTTTAAATCTCCCAATTCTACCACGCTATATCATCTTGAAAGTGAGGCTATGACCACATGGCGAGAGTCGTAGAAGGCATCCTTTGTTTGGGCATCTGCGATTTCGATAGGCGCGTAGCACTGTAGGACAGTGATAGAACTATCAGCCGTTTATATTGAGACCCGAAGATGGAAGCGTCTGTAGCTTCTGAAACTACTCATTAAAATAAATATAAGTGGTTTCATTTACAAATTCTTACCTATTTCAATGCATACAGCATTCCTTTCCGTTTTTGAAGTATGTCTAGTCAGACCTAGGGAATAGGATCCCCAAACAAATGAGAATAAGAAGCTATAAGTAACTCAATTATGCTGGTGTATCAGAACCATGGCAATAAGCACCCTTGAGGTAGTATTTTACGAAAATGACGCTGTATAACTTATCCAATTTTATTATTATTATTCAACTAATAGGAACAATATTACTCGGTGCTATGTTCTAACTGGCAGCGACATTACGGAATCCAAGTTATTATGGATTCTATACATTTTAAGTTGTAATTGAAATGCTAAAAAGTGCTTTGGTGGGAGACACCCGCTCCAAGTAAATTCTTCAGAGGAATGTATTAACCTTTTTAACCATATCTTTGGTTAAAGCAGGCAGAATCTCCATGTGGGACTGTTTGTTTACAAACCAAATGTAAATATTATTTATTTAAATTTAACTGGTCCCTTAATATGTATTGTATTTTTTTTCATTTTTCATTGATCTCTTTACTATACAGATATCAATAAAATCTATTTGATCAATGTTTGCGAGAGAATTCATTCGTATGCAGTATCAAAATGTCCCGTCGAGGGAAAATATGGCAGCCGTAATATAAACAGCGTTCAGAAGGTGAATGATGGATTTGTTCATTTAGCAGCAGGCGACGACGGCGTGGGCCGGGCGGTATACGACTGGCGGGGGCGCGAGCGGGGGCCCGGTAGCAGGCGGCGGCGCAGCGGCGGCGCGGCAGAAGGCCGTGCTGGCGCAGCAACAGGCGCACAAGGCGCGCCTGCTGCAGGCGCAGCAGCAGCAGCTGGTGGTGGGCGCGGCGGGCGGGCCCCCGCAGGCGCCGGGTCCGGTGAGCATGGACGCGCTGCTCAACGCGCCCACACCGCCCAACGTGTCGCTGCAGCGCACCGGCGACGCGCCGCCCTACCTGCAGCCGCCGCCCCCGCCGCACTACCACCAGCACCACCACCACCATCACGGTAACTAAACTCACCATAATTAGGGATGCCAGTTCATGCCAACACTTGTCCATTTGCAACAGGCCAATAGACAAGCCGATCCGATTTGAACTTATATGGGCAACTAGCCGTAACTCAAGTTACGACTGTTTGGCTTAACGCGGCTCTAAGCATTCTTATAACTGGCCTCTATCATATACAATCCCAGATTTAGCTCTATCTCTTTCCTTTACTGAGATATTCATTTTGATGTGATACACGCTGTGTACCATGTGTGGTCAGTCCGGTAGTTACAAGTGTTGGTAATATTGTAGGTAACGCAGGCGGCGGGTTTCCCGGAGCGGGACCCGGTGGACCGGAGGCGCCCCCCTACAAGCTCACCCTGCAGCAGCAGATCAACCCCATGCTCAATGCCCAACTCACAGTGAGTACTACTTCTCTCCTTTATCTTGTCACTACACTAGATTAATGAATCGTGCCCAACTCAAAAGGAGTACTACTTCTCTCCTACACTTGTTTATCTTGTGACTACACTTGATTAATGAATTGTGCCCAACTCACAGTGAGTACTACTTCTCTCCTTTATCTTGTCACAACACTAGATTAATGAATCGTGCCCAACTCAAAGGGAGTACTACTTCTCTCCTACACTTGTTTATCTTGTGACTACACTAGATTAATGAATTGTGCCCAACTCACAGTGAGTACTACTTCTCTCCTTTATCTTGTCACAACACTAGATTAATGAATCGTGCCCAACTCAAAGGGAGTACTACTTCTCTCCTACACTTGTTTATCTTGTGACTACACTAGATTAATGAATTGTGCCCAACTCACAGTGAGTACTACTTCTCTCCTACACTTGTTCATCTTGTTACATACTACACTAGATTAATGAATCGTGCCCAACTCACAGTTAGTACTACTTCTCTCCTACACTTGTGTGTCTTGTCACTATACTAAATTAATGGATATATGTATTCCAGTGACTGAGATTACTTCACTTTATCATTTACATACACACGTATGTCAAACACGGCTCCCGTGTCAATACAAATATTGCAGCCATGCGTTGAACCCGAGAGTCGTGTTGAATAAAGATAAAGGATTTGTAGCCGGTTTTATGTGTTTTTTACTAAAAAAAAAGGCGTTTTCTTCCAATTACCTAGTGGAAACTCCGTGTGTTGCTGAGAATTGAAATAAAAATGTTACAAGGATTAGTAATATCCCCGGTTTTTGTTGGCATTACAGCAGAGCGGTTACAGCGGGCAGCGCGGGCCCCCGCTAGCCCCGCACACTCCGCTGTCGGGGCCCCCCTCGCCCTACCCGCTGGGCCCGCCCACCCCCCGCCTGCAGCGCCACCTGTCGCACCCCGCCCACCACCCGCCGCACCAGCCCGCCATGCAAGGTAACCAACCGCCTCACGAGCCGCCTCACCACCACACCACACCACACACAACACCATATACAACATGCCCCCTTTAACCTTTGATTCCACTAACCTTAGACCGGTGCCTTCTGTATTGAGCTGATCTCGATGCCAGACTGACCCTTATCAATAAACCTGTAAATATCATTATTTGTTTTAAAGTTAAATATGAATAACATATGGTAAAAAATATGTTAAGGTGGGGAATGACCGGTGCATTTCTTCGTAACGTAACATTCGCGGCGAGCATCCGAACATCGGATGGAGTACTCGGAACAAGCTCGGCTCGCTGTACTGACTGCGAATGCTCGCATCGTAACGTGTTACATTACGACAAAATGATTCCGGTCAGTCCCCACCATAAGTAACGCAAATGATATATAAAATGCTATGTTGCCATACATTTAACTTCCTGTACAATAATTAAGCGCATCAATGGTCTGTTGCTGTAAAGCAATATCTTTACACAAACCAAATATGCTTGAATGGTGAAGGGAGTTATCATTGTACTTATTATCCAGGAGGCACTGGAACAGGTAGGTACCTGTGGACACATCCAGATAACATGTTAATACAAACAGAGCTACTCATCACCCACTAACAAATTTCTTCTAGTATCCTAGTTTAGACTTAGTCCTTTACGCATGCCGTTTGGCTCGTAGAGATGATTGCCTATTACTCACAACTACCTACGATGGCGACGGCATGCGAGGCCAGCTACTTGACTTAATATTTCTTTCCAGTAACAAGTAGTGCCATTAACTGACTTTCTTTTTATTCGAGATATAGTATATTTTTCTGGAAAAGGTTATAAATATCGAAATGAATTCCGCACCAGAGAGTTTCTAGATGCATGGGTATTACAGTAATACAGTAGTGAACATACTCGCTTTTAAAATTATAAAATATATTTTTGAAAAGTAATTTTTTATTATTCTTGACCTTAGCATATCGTGTTTGTGATAAAATTAAGTTTTATTTATACGCCGTAATGAGCCTCAGCGGAGAAATGTCTAGCGTCAGTAATATAGAAGGACACTCTCCACGGAGAGGGCTGTGTGTCAGGGAAGTATTAATGTTGAGAATGAACTTGGAAAGGGGGCGGGAGTGGCTACTACATGGGCGGAGCGGCAGGGGGCGAGCCCTACCCCCCGGAGCAGGTGTTCCTGCCCCCGCCGCACCCCCACCCGCACCCCCACCACCACCACGCCAACAACCACATGAGTAAGTACCGGGGCTGTGTGTGTACTGTGTACTGTGTGTGCGTCATCATACGTCTCATCATTCTTCACCCATGACCCGCACCTCTGTCTCTACATTCGCCCTTTTGTGTGTGACCGGTAGATTAGCGCTTTGTGTGTATATATACATATTTATAAAGTAAGTACCACCGCGGCTCCTCAAAGAGTCACCATTGTCTTCAGACCGGAGGTCATTATGAACACCATCTATTCGGATAAGTATCGTGTTGGAAATCTGAACATTACTTCTATTTCAAAACCAGCTCTGTATAGATGTGTCCTCAGCGTGTAGCGCCAAGTCCCGCATGAAGGTACACTGTTTGCATTTTTGTACCAAAATATGCTACAATTGTAGCGTTCTTACAATGTACGAGGGTGTATGATGTAGTATGTAGCTGAACACGATAGATGTCGACATCCGTGCGTTTGAAGTTTGCGAGAGCCAACTATGTCCAATAGATGGATGATATTTTGCATGTACCCCGCATCTTACCTTACGTAGTGCAATCTCACAAATTCCAGACGCACTGATGTAGCGTTTGCTTATGTCGAGTGACATGCTCCATAAACACCTTTGAACATTGTATACTACTATTATACCGCTACAATCGTACATAGATACAATTTGTTCCCTTTTTTATTGTACAATTACTAATACGATTGTACAGGAACATGACATTACCAATTTAAACTAAAGCATGTTTTTTTCTTCTTACAAATAAAAGTAAAGTTAGCTTACTGACTAGATGCTTATCAATATCGATATGGTGTTCATAATTCTGGTATAAGAACACAATTTCAGTATTTTTTGTTATTAATTAAAGCTTTTATAATATAGTGTAATGATCGCAAGCCTTTTCACATAGCTAATTCACTCTAATATACTGTGTACTGTGACTAACACCATTATGTATTCCCAACTTCACAAAAAATTCTCCTATTGTGCTAATCATGTGTGACATCATTTTTTTAATAATGTGTATAATCAATATTTGTTTATGTATTCAATATTCTGTAATAAATATGTATTAGGGTTACCGGAAAATATTCACGTTTTTCAATTAAAATATATACATTTTTTAAAAATATTTCAATACAAATAATGTTGCATTGATCTAAAAAAGTGGTTATCAGGAAAAAATAAGAACGGAAGTTTGCACTAAAAATATAATTAACTGTTGAGTTTGGTCCAGCCGTTGAATTTGTTGCCTTTCTATTAAGATGCTGTTTTCCCACTTTTCATCTCTTGAAGAAATGTTTTTGAGTCTTTTGAAATTTTTCAAAAAACAGAAATTATTTTTTGGAAATGATGAAAAATGTTCCGGTACCACTAATATATGTATATGTGGGTACAAAACTATATGGTTAATATTTATTTCATCATTGTGTTTTTGGTATGTGTTACAATCGTAATAAATGGATTATTGTTTTATGATTATTAATTTTATCTTTAGTCACCGCAAGGAAAGCCAAAACAACATAAATACACTAAGACCTCACTTTGCGTCGTAGATACGTTCCAAAATATCGCAACGCAAATTGAAACAACGCAAAGTGAATTGCTATTTTCCTTTGGAAATCATATAAACCTCAAAGATACTGAAAATGAGTCTTAATTCAGTAACGACGCAACTTCAAAAAAACGCAAAGTGAAACGACGCAAAGCGAGGTCTGAGTGTACTAAAGAAAATATTATAATTAATTCACAAATACACGAGGTATAATGTGTATGCACAGATCTCACCATCCTCATATGTGTTTATGGCCGATGTCAACCCATTTTTGGTATTTTGTAACAATCGCAACAATGGTACAATGTTTAGAAACATGACATTGGTTACGAGAAGCACTTTGAATAAAAAGCAATTATAATTTTAAATTCACATCACTCCATATAATCCTGGCACTTTCACACAAATATACCCATATAAATTACAAATGTTTGCACTAAATTATTGCTGTAGTAAAGAAATCCTATTCCTAATTATAAAATTCATATATGTAGATACTAGCTTCTATGTTTTTGTCACGGTGTTTTCCTTTGATACATATTGAGTATCTCGGTGAAAGAACGATTTAACTGCAAAAATGTTTTTAAAGATATGGAACTTATTTATATATAATAATGGATAATGTTTTTAAAGTTTTCTTATCACTTGATATGTCTTACGCTGTATTGAAAGATTGTGAATTCAACATTAAATGTACCATAATTGGAAAAATATTTCATAATTCTATCATTTTTATATGCAACCTTATATGGGGATGTTTTGATAGTAATTCTTGTTGACACAATTAATGAAATGAAATAAAAAAAATCAAGATTAATGAAGGAAACTTCATTTTGAAATGTTTTTTTTGTTGCTCTTTTATTTAGAATCAACAAAAGTGTTAAATGTAAATATCAATAGTCAGACCAGATTTTGCAGTTTATCATTGTTTGAGTTACCCAGTTTTTACCCCATATATTAAGGGAATATTTTCTGCTTTTATTAAAACTAGTTTTTGGGTTGTGTACTGATTATATTACACCATACAACTATTGGTCTACAGCACACAGAGTAAATTTTCGGTATGATAGTATGAAATAATATGAAATACCTTAAGAAAGATAAACTACCTATGATGTTAGGTCTTTCTTTCTCTTGGGTCCTCAATTACTCTGAATTTAGTTTATATCGTCATCTAATTTGTAATATGGACTACTCCATCCGGGTTTGCCTCACGAGAGAAATTAAAAACATTTTCATCTAAACAACCGTGGAATTCTGTTCTTGGTTTAAATTATAATATTTTTACCACTAAGTAAGGCCCGAAGAAACTAGCCAATTGTGAGTTTACCTGACATGTTATCTCGTTAATGACACTTTTTAGGCTAATTGCTCACATGCTTACGTCGTTTGTATCTTATGTTAGTTAAATTACAGCATAAACAGTAACAATGCAATTATCAGGCATTCTTGCTCGTTATAACCACATCTACCTGCAGATTATTTGTGTGTGCAGTTTTTTCAATGTGTTTGAAGTGGGGAAAAACACACGCTTAATGCTCAGAAGTGAAGAGGCTCAGAGGAGTTCTGGGTATAATATGTACCAGATTTTTTTAAATTTGAATTTTGTCAACTATCTATGTACATATTTGGTGTTCTTTAGATATTTTTTCTTAGTCCTTTTGCTTTATGATGCAAATTGGTATTTTTTATTAACGTTTCGTCTCTTCTATGTGATCTTGTCATGGATTCACCGCTGAATGCCATAACACCCACAATTTTTTTTAGTTTTTGTTTAAGTATCTTATATAAACAGTTTAGGTGTCTTTCTTTGCTCTCCAGTGTCTTATTCCAGTACAGAAATCAATGTTTCTATTTTTATGATTTTCATCCTTTAGTTTATAAATTATAATAATTCTCAATAATTTATATAGTTTCCTTTTAATCCGGAAGGTGTTTAACTTTTTTTTTATATTAAATAATAATGTTATGGATTTACACAAATTTTTTGATTGAATAATATTTCAGATAAGTGTAAGTAATTATTTTTCGAAAATAAGAACCGAGATGTGGCAGAGTAGGAGTCAAAACTCATTCACTTGTTTTATTAAATTTAAGGGGAAAAAATTATGACATTCTTTCCCTCCCTGATCCTTGACCCACACAAGATGGTGCATATGGCCCTACATTGGCTTGATATAGATTCAACTTGATTGTTATGAGTGTTCTAGCCAATTCAATGTATCGATTGCCCCCGTTATCCATAAAGTCATTAAATAACTAAACTATGTATCAGTAAAGTGGTTGGTGGGAATGAAATAGATCATTTCATCGGTCACATCATCTATAAAGGGGTGACTCTTGATGGACAAGTAACTAGAAATTAATTTGTTAAAAGAGTATTGCTAAATGTGTCCTCGGCACGGGAAATTTCAGTAAGGACACATTGCAAATTTATACTGTAATACGTGTATGATAAATAAATGAATATATTTTGTCCGCCTCCGTAGTTCAATGGTTAGCGTTTTTAGCTACCGTGCTGAAGGTCCCGGGTTTGATTCTCAGTAGGGGGTGAACATAAATGAATATTTTACCCTGGACTAGTTAGCGCAGGTGTGATCACCTTGCCTTCATGTAAGTAACGATCGAGATAACAATGCGTCAATACGATTCAGTGCCCTATGCACCATAGGGTGCGGATAAAGGTTAATAAAAAATATTAACTATTTATAATTTGACTAATTTTGTTATTAATCCGTTTTGTAGGCGGCATGACTTCGGAATATGTGCGAAACGAGCTCCGCGCGGTGGTCGGCGCCCGAACTGGCGGGGGCGTGGGTGGGGGCGCGCCGGGGGCGGGGCCCGGCGGGGGCGCGCCCCCCGGCCCCCGCCCCCCGCCACCCGACATGCTCAGCCAGCCGCCCCCCGACCTCGACTCGCTCGGCCTCTCCTTCGAGATGTCCCCCTCAGGTACAGACACTCCCGTCACTACCCAATAACACACTTATTTCCCCGCAGGAACTATAATAATCCTGATGGTAGTATTTATGGTTTATTCATAAATACTTGTGTTGCAGACTTTGTCCAAAATTCCGTTTCGTAAGCGATCCCCGACTTTCGTACCTTATAATTTATTCCTGATATAATTTATACCTCATAACTGATTCCTTATAAGTGTGTGAAATGTTGGGTAATATATCCCAAATTAAACAAGGTTTTTGGATTGAATTCTACATTTATTTATGTATATGTTAATACGTGACGCGTTTCGTCTTATTAAGACATTATCAAACACTCAACGTATTAACATATACATAAATAAATGTAGAATTCAATCCAATAAACCTTGTTTAATTTTGGATATACATATTACCCAACAATTTAATATGGAATTCTACCAACTGTCTGCAGTTACAATAAATAAGTGTGTGAAAGTTAAAAATGAAAGTGTACTGCCTTTTTTCTATGATGATAGTGGAATTAAAACACCATACAATAAAAAAAAAAAAAAAAAAATAGTTATCTCAATAAAATAAAGTAAAATATAATAACAATAAAAAATAAATAAAATAGTTATCTTGATAGCGTCAAAAATATTCTGAAATTGGGAAAAAATTTATAATGTAAAAAAAAACAATTACATAAAGATTTACAACATTTTTTTTATTCACCTTCTATATTCACAATATTTTTTATATAACAATTATATAAAAAAATATTATGAATCTAGAAGGAAATTGGTCATTCTGAGGTAGAAATTATTTAATATTGATTGATACAAAAATGTATCGAGAGATGGAATAGAGCAGGTATTTGAGGTACCTATTTAAAAAAATGTTTACCTTTAAATATTTATGAAGCAGTATGTTGTATGAATTTATGCGAAAGTCGTGGATCGTCTGAATTTATTCAGTTATTTCGTAATATCTTAAAGTTGCATTATATATTGACAGATCTGTGTAACTCAAACCAGTTACATCCATAATGTCATTGTTTTTTCTCCAAATGCTTTGACTACACTAGAGTGTAATGTGATTATACCGAGTTAAATGTGGAAATAATGTAAGGATTGGGACAAGTTAATGGGACGGGATAATGTGCAATGTGATTATTCCCAACATGTTCCTGGTGCATAGTGTAGGGTGACCCGCATAAGGGACATTACTGTAGATAATCACACCCCTTCCTCACTCACTTCTCACACTATTCTGCATGATCTATCGGGCTAACTATGTCTGATTAATATTATTCCTATAAAAGGGTGACTAATATTTTACAATGTCGTATACCAATTTATAATAAACAATTTAAAACATATACCTGGGATTTGGAATGTAGCACAAAAATACTTGAGCATATGGATAACAATATGTACATGTTTATTTAAGGTCTACATTGAAACTTATTATTCAAATGTAAATAAAATCACAAAAAAACTATTTGGATTCAGCATACATTTGGAAACATAACCCTTGAAAGTTTGAATTTCACCGTGATTGGACAAATATAACGACTTTATGGTTTTAAATCTTAAAAAATCAAAAATAAATCTACCATTAAAAGTATATTGCAAAATCATATTTGAAATTGACAGGCAAATTATCAAATTATCACAGTATTCGAGTATTAAGCTAAAAATAATGTTAAAAACAAAAAGCAATTTGAAAAAAATCATCTGAATAATAAAATATAAAATTATAGAAGAGATATGTTTTTTGCAATCATCAATTTGAATTACCGATTTCGTTCAATTTTAATTCTGTCCATAGGCAAAGAATAAATTCTGAAACAGTTTGTATATGGAAAACAATTTTTTATTTTCAAATTTGCTAATTTGAAATTTTGTTTATTTCGGTTTTGAATTTTAAAATGATAACATCGTACTTTCAGTCCACAATAAGTGCCGAATCCAAATAGTTCATATATATTTTTAAGGACATATGGTTTATTAATAAGAATGACAAAAGACAAAGCTTTGTTAGTAAAATGAAAAATCTAAGACGATAAATATAACATGACGAATCTACGTTTACTGTAATGACTACTTTCAAAGGCGCAATATACAATTTTTATTTTATTTAAAATTATTTTATAAAAAAAGGATTGGGTAATTTTTTTTTAATATAGTAAATATAAAGTCATATCTACATGGTTACTATCCCATTCCGGGCGAGGCTTTGTCTTCTCATGCTACGGTCAACCCCACTCCACACTGGCTGCTATTCTACAATTTTATTTCTAATTTATCGATTTTTCCAATATGGTATCCATATCTCCTAAACACACATAGGTTCAGCAGTTTTTCTTTTTTTTTATTTAATTTTCATTCGGTAAATACCACTTTTTCTTCAAATTTATCGTGACATGTATTTCGATGCATTCGGCATCATTTTCAAATAGCGTATATGGTGTTTGAAAATGATGCAGAATACATTGATACACAGTCACAAAAGACTTTAAGATAAAGTGATGTTCAAATTAAATTAAATTAATTTCAATTAAAAAATATATATAGAAGATCTCGTTGACTGATTTGGAAAATTACAATATACTATCTAATTTAAAATGTTCTACATTTTTATGTGTAAGAACCTTGGTGTAATGCTAATTGGTACTGAATAATTTTGTCAATAGTTATTGTTCGTATGGCTCTGAAAAATGTATGCCGTTGGGCTGCATTACAGGCCAAGGTCCAGACTCTCCATTAAATTATGTAATACTATGGGAGAAATTCCGTGAAATGCCGTGTTGCATTTTGCAGTGAACTTTTTAGTTTTTGTAATCAATGATACCGGTACTAAAGAATCATTCGGGTTCACCATGGTTATTTCTGAGTGATTATGACCATTTTAAAGTTATTTTTGACAAATCATTTACGGTTAAAATGTATGGTTACTCTACCCAATTACTCTGTGCTACCAGTGTTTAACCAGTGACAACAGTACTGCGCTTGGAGAACTGTATACATAATAATACCATGGAGTTAAAATAATTCTGTTATAATGTAACCATTGATAATACACAAAGTTTAAAAAGTGATGTTTAGTAAATATTTTAAAAATATCCCCATTATATTTATTGTTGTATGTTGTCACCTCCTCGATGGGGCTTTAGTGTTGTTACTGGTTGGCGGCCGTTAAGAATAACCGAGTAGAATAAGGAGGTCGGTTGGCGGTCAGTGTGTGTGCGGGGGTGGCGCTCGGTGTGGTGGGTTCCGAGGTAGAGAGGTGACTGAGGGTGTGCCTGCAGGTGGCGCGGGGGCCGCGGGGGCGGCGGGGGGCGCCCAGAAGCCCTGGGACCGCAGCACCACTCCGGTGAGTCACTCCGACACTCCGCGCTGCTTTTCTCTAATTCGTGGCACCGTTGCGCTTTCTACTCAATCCTGCAACCTTCCCGCAATACTACCGCCTTCGCTATGCAATAGTTTCGTGTTGGATTTGTTTTTCTTTCCTGTGAATTGTGCTTTTGCCATCATCAACTAGTTTATTGTTTTTTTTCTTCTTAAATATTGTTTTGCAAATGTTAACTTTTTTTCAGTGAGTTCTGCTTTGTCTACTTTGAGCAATTCTTATATTTTCTTGTAAGATAGATAGTGTTATAGTAGAATACATTTCCTAATATAATTGAATCCTGGAAATCAAAAAGGGCCGAGTCCACTGAGATAATGGAAACAAGAAATTTCTTATGAAATAAGGCTATAATTGTAATAAATCAAATAAAGTATGGTTATGAAGGGTTAGAGTTATTAATATTTTCAGTATGAAAATACAGTTATCTATGTTTTACTGTCCTTTTTGGATCCAATTTAATCCAAAGATATATCATACGTTAGTAAAGAGTAAAATAATATCAATGAAAATACCGCATTGTTATCCTTATATCGATAATATTCAATCACAGGATTCCAATATAAAATAGAAGTCCATATTTTTCCCAAAACGTGGACTTTGGCAATATATGATTTTCAGGATACAATCATGTATTTATTAATTAGATTTTTTGTAGAATACCTGTTGAGTGATTTAACAAATACTACCTGCTTTAGTTAAAATGTTAATTGTATTTTTTAAGTATTTGCATCCCTAGTTTAAGAATATCACAATCACAAAGTAGCGTTAAGCAACACTTTGGAGAAGAAAATTATTTATTAGCAATTTATTAATTTATTATTAGATTAAAACCAATATTTTTAGCTTTTCCACTTTTTTATTTGACCAGCGACCGGGTTTCGTCGTTACCGACATCATCAGACTGGTCTGATGATGTCGGTAACGACGAAACCCGGTCGCTGGTCAAATAAAAAAGTGGAAAAGCTAAAAATATTGGTTTTAATCTAATAATAAATTAAAAATGCAATTCCATCACGAAGTGTCAGTGGATAATATAAATCTATTAAAAAGCAATTTATTAGTTTGAAGCACCTGATTTGTATTTTTCAAATAAGTACTAAAAACACAATGTTTTTTATTTATTTGTTTTCATTCCTTTTTTATTTATTTAATTCAACCTGGATATGGTAACAATATTAAGCCAGTAACTTTGTGCCTTTTAATTTAAGAAACATATTCTTGGAATGGGAGTTTTTACTAACCCTTGTTTTACTAACTAATAGTTAATGCACCTTTGCATGCTTCTAACAAATAATTTTGTAATAAATAATATGAGAAAAGTATTTGGATAAAAAACAATTTTGCTTAAAGGATATGACAATCCCGTATGATTTACATTTAAAAAAAATATATGGGCATGGACTTTGGGAAAAATGTTTTTTTAAAGCTTATTGTCTTTTCTCTGATTTGTTTTAGTCAGAATGTTGTTTATGTTGGTAATGCTTATTGTATCTGTAGTGTAATGAAGAATGTTCACGTGGAATTGATAAAATTGTTAGTAGAATTGAGTAGTCCACTTGCAAACCACGTTATGTTAAAAAATTAAGTTATCTAGCCAATGGCGGCAGCCGGTAGAATATCAAATCTTCTACCGATTTGAGCTTTTTTGAGAGACTTGCTATACTGTCGATCGGTATAGCAAGTTTTGCAAGAGTATCGATTTTTCTGTTCCATTTTATTCCTAACTTCCTAACTTTCTAACAAGTTTTGGCAGATTATGTTGATATGGAGGTAAATATTTTTAATTTTCTACCGAGTGGAGACATCACATGGTTTGCAAGTGAACTACTCAATTGTGTGTAACTGTTGCGGGTGTCGGGTGTCTGATGTACCAGAGGCGCAGCAAAGGAAGTAAGGATTGTGTTGTGTTGCAGACTACTATGGAGGAAGCCAGGGGAGGTGATCACAAGTCCTCTCTGCTGCAGAAGCTGCTGTCGGAGTGAAGGGAGCGGCTGCGGAGATTCCGGGTATCCTGTACATATATACATAATGCGCAATGTGCCCACGAGCTGTACATAACAGTGGAAAGAGAAAGGAGTGCGGACACTTTTTCTAATTTAAACAATTCCTAAGTGGACGGCTTTTATTATACATAATATTTAAGAGAAAGAATTTTATTATGTGCTATGTAATGTAATATATAATTAATGTAACGGAATCGGCAGTGAGTGCGATGCCGGACTGAGTGCGGGATCAGTCGGCCGCGCATTCCTCCGTAGATGCAGCACGGATGTAGTTGTTAGGCGTATGTTATAATAATATTGGTCTACGCAGTACCTAAATGGCTGTAACTCACTTACTAGGTGTATTTACACGTTACGCTCGGAGGAACCGTCTCTCCCGAGTGTCGGCGCACTTGTCCCCACCCCTCCCCGTCCTCCCCCACACTGCCACCCACCACCCGCCACCCACCACCCCATCCCACTACCGACACGTCGCGCTATAAACGCTCATCGCTTCTGGAATGTCGACCGTGCGGTTCATACGCAGATTTTTGTTTATTTTCAGAATGTATACGATTTATAAAGATATTTATGGAAAAGTGTAAAAAAAATAATTATTCTGTCAATGTATAAAGGTACGCTGATTAGATGTTTAAAATGTGGAATGACATGTTCGTTTTTACTATTGACCTGTAAGAAAAATTATAAGCAGCGTAATGTATATGTATATGCATATATATGTATGTGAATGTATATGTGTGTGTGTATGTATTTGGCTTATGTTTTAAAAAGTTTATGGGATGAGAGAGGGGCGGGGTAGGGGGGAGGGGGAGAGAGGGAGAGAGGGAGAGAGTCGAGTCGGAGTGGCCTGCGACCTGCCGGACGGATTGTAGCTGGCTGTGGAGAGTTCCCTAAAATGTTGCATTTCTATTTAAAGTTATCTCATTATAATTGTGTATCCGAGTGACCGGTTCTCGGTGGGTCGGGGTGGCGCGGTGGCAGAAGCCAGTGACAGTCGCTCCTAGATATGTAGAGAGAGATATACCTCAGAGACGTCCTGCAGACTCAGCCTGCGACAACTCGACTATGTATATTTATTGAGCCCCCTTGTGATCTGTATCTATGTGCGGTTGGAATACCTTGTTTTCACTCTATAACTACGGATATTTGTAAATACTATTAACGATATGTTTGTTTACGTGTAGAATACACAACCAAAGTTGTTAACGATATAACGAGATGGTTGATTTAATAATATTATTCGTAATAGGTTGTTTGAAATGTTAACATTATTCCTTTTTATAAAATATATATAATATATATATCTATATATATATTTATATGATAAAGACGCGATGGTAGGCGAAGCCATCCTCGCGCCAATTTTATATTTTTACAACTCGATTGCCTTTCTACGCGACCGCCCTGATATTAAAACAAACTAAATAGCTTTTATTTTTGGTAATAAAAAGTATACAAAACAGTTTGTACGCTAGAATTTTAGTACAAGTATTTTGGTAAAGATTTCATCCCACTGTTGGTGGGCGGGTAGCGAGTAGCGGAGTAGGAGTAGGAAATACCGGGAGTAGCGGGAGTGCCGGGAGAGAGGGGGTGGCTCCCCATTGATCTCAGCGTAGGAGGGTGTCACCCCGCTCCGGCACTTCCTGATGTTCCTAGCGACGAGCCCAACCAACCAACCTACAAATTAAATTATTAAATAGTGACAGGCATTATAAATACATGATAAAATAATTTTATTACAATAGTATTTTTTGTACATTATTGGAGTTTTCAAATATATAAATATCTATATTAAATGTGCTGTTTTCTCATTTCTGTACCCAAATAACAAATTTTATTGAATACCGTATACATGGTAAGTATCTTACAAGTGATTTTCAACTATTCGACACTTGTCTCCAGTTGTTATCTAGAGTTAGGGCATTTGTGCACTACACGGAATTTCACCGGTCGGCACGTCAGTTAGCATATAAAACGGAAGATTGGCTTGTGCTTTTGTCCATCTTTCTTCGGATCGGTGCTCTTGATCGGTGCGTGAACACGTTGCGCGTAAATTCGATCACGCTAAACTGTCGTAGTTGCTTTAATTTTTCAAAACCGAACTGCCGGATGGTAAAATTCCGTGTAGTGCACATGTGGCTTACTGCATTGCAGGTTGCTCAACAGGTAATAGGTAAGTACTTGTTGTAGACCTCACAAATAATGAAGGAAGAGCGGGCGTCACCGAATACTGGAATTACTCTGAATCTACATTAATTCTCTGAACTACAAAATCTATCCAAAAATATTCCTGGAAGCGAAAATAAATAATGTTCCATGAGCTCCGATCGATTAATAAGTATTATCAATGGTATAATAAAACATCAAATTTATAGATTTTCCCACTTAAAAATTAAAAGTCACTGATGAAATAAAATTATTTGATCAGTGACCTGGTTTCACCTTCTGTCCTGACTTACACTCCTAGCTTTCTTCACGTCCATACATCAAGTCATACATGCCCTCCAATTATGTAGACCAGTGGTTCTTAACCGGTGCTCCGCAGAGCACTGGTTCTCCGCGAGCTTATTGCAAGTTCTCCACAAATTTATAAAAATTAAAATTTTATGTTAGATCATTTACTGTGCGATTTGAGTTGCAAATATAGTGGCTAGATGGCAGCACCCTTGCAAAGTGAAGTTGTGTGCTAAACAAGTTAAATATTTTGAAAAATTCTGATAACGCACAGCTAGCTTCATATGTATAAGTTTGCTGAATTGATTGCTGTTCAGTTAAAACCACATACTATAGCAGAGACTTTAATATATCTGCATGTTGTGAAATAGTTCAAATTATATTTGACGATGAACAATAAAAGAACTTATGAAAATTCCTTTTGGATGATACAATAAAAAATAGAATTAAAAATATGTAGGATATCGAGAAAAAAAATTGCAAACAAACTTTCCCAACCAACATTTTGCTTTGCAAATTGACGAGTCAACTGACATTAGCTGCGAAGCACATGTACTAGGATTCGTTTGTTTTATTAATGAAAATGAAATAGTGAATCAATTCCTATGCTGCAAGGAGGTTACCGAGCGTTTGATAGGACTAGGTATCTTTGATTCTATATCATCATACATAGAATAATTAAAAATATCATGGGAGTTATGTGTAGGAATTTGTTCAGACGTGGCCCCATCAATGGTAGGTTTATTGAAAGTATTTGAAGAAAAAAAAAAACTGGTATCATATCGCTCACTCCTTTCAAGAACGTCATAAATCAAAAAACATGATTTTTCAGGAGAACATTTTAAAGTTCAAAAATATAACAATGTATTAAAAATAAATATCAAGCCACTTATTGAACTTTTTACTGTGCAAGTGATCTTTTTAGGTAAAACCTGGAGGTTATTCTCCACTTGAAAAATATTTAGTTTATTTAAAAAAATAATTAAACAATACCTTTTCTTCAAAATGCAAAAACTAAATTTTTGCCCTGTAGCGGGTAAATATTAAGTTAAAAATATGCCTCGTTTGCTGGGATGTAGTACATTTTCTGGGCATTCCGAAAACATACACAACTGGAAATTGACAATTTTTCATTTATGACGTTCTTGAAAGGAGTGAGCGATATCTACACACTGTTTTTTGCACAGAGAAAACTAAGTGTCCAAAATGTTACCATTTGCATTAAAACCTGTACTAGACAAAGTTGTAAATATGGTAACTACATACAATTAAGACCTTTAAAAACATGTGTCTTTAAAAAACTTTGCACATCTATGGAAGCCAAGTACGAATGTTTGCTTTTGCACACTGAAGTGAGGTGGTTTTCCAGAGGAAAAAGTGCTATCTGATGGAAGCCAAGTATGAATGTTTGCTTTTGCACACTGAAGTGAGGTGGTTATCCAGAGGAAAAAGTGCTATCTGAAAAGACCAGTCTGATGATGTCGGTAACGACGAAACCCGGTCGCTGGTCAAATAAAAAAAAAGTGGAAAAGCTAAAAATATTGGTTTTAATCTAATAATATATTATGATGATGTCGGTAACGACGAAACCCGGTTGCTGGTCAAATAAAAAAAAAGTGGAAAAGCTAAAAATATTGGTTTTAATCTAATAATATATTAAAAATGCAATTCCATCACGAAGTGTCAGTGGATAATATAAATCTATAAAAAGTGCTATGCTGATTTTTGGAAGTTGAATGAATTGGTGACCTTTTTCCAAAATGAAGGTATGGATGATTTTGTACGATATTTTCAAAATGATATCTGGTTTGCTAAAATAACGTATTTAGCTGATATTTTTGATTACTTGAATAGCGTTTATGTCAACATTCAAAGAAGAAAATATTTTAACGTAATTTTCTCAGGTAACGTAATTTTTTTCAGAGGTCCAAATAAAATATGCAACAAAAGCAACATAAAGGAATGGGTAAATGATCAAGAGTTAATTCTATAAAAATTGTAAAAAAGTTTATATTCTTAATTTTTTCTCTCTTTTTTGAGTGTATATTAGGTTAAAATGAATAAAAACAATAAAAAATGTATGTAAAAATAACTGCACCGACAAGACAAACAAGGTGGCTGTGCAAAAATTTTTTTGTTTTAAATTTAAATAAATTGCTTTAAATAAATGTATAAAATTTATGTAAATAAATAAAAAAAAACATTTTAAGTAATTGATTCTTTCATATTATTTTTTAACATCTCATCAAAGATGAAGAAGAATATGGAAGCCCGGCCATTTACGGGGCTGATATTCTGTATTTTATTCTTCTTCATCTTTGATGAGATGTTGAAAAATAATATGAAAATAACTCCTGTAATTGGAGATAATTCAGATTTTGTGAACAAGTATTTGGACACACTCAAAATGTTGTAAATTGATTCTCTTCTTAAAACACCGTTTTTGCATTGAAAAATAAGTTTTTCTTCGAAATAATTAAATGGTTTTTAAAAGAAAAAAGTCATTGAAAGGTGATGAGTTAAAAAAAATAAAAATAAGTTTTCTATATATCGTGGTTGTACTGGCAAAAAACGTTAACTCAAAAATATGCAATTTTGACTTAATGATGCATATTATAAAGTTTTCAACGTTCTATAAACTGGCAAAAGTAGTTTGAAATGTCATGTGTATGTGGTTTTAAAAGTAAATTAAATTTTAAGATTAAAAGCGGGTATTTTATTCAGGTTAAAAGCTTTAAATGACAGGGATTATTCAAACAAGGATTTGAGTTAACGTTTTTGGCCAGTATATCCACGATATATTCTAAAAAACAAAAAAATATCCAGTTTATTCATACTTTTACTCTTTAAAAAAAAATGAGAGTGGGGACACGTCCAGCCCTGAGCGCGGCTAAGCGCATTCTGATTTGTACGATTGAGACAAGCTTGAGATCTAGGCCTTAAGGGGGAATCCGCAAACATCCAATTCATTAAGAGATCGGGAAGATATATAACTTTATACTTTACTAACTTATTGTGGAGGTCCTCACCAAAACGTTACATTTCCATTATAAATTATTAAAAGTAATCTGGAATTCTAACTTGTAAAATTGTTACGTGTTGGTACGATTTAATGATTTCACATTGGTTTAACACAGGATTGGTCACGTTTTGTCGCAACTTTAATTAAGATTAGTTTTAGATTTTATTAAGATTTTAATTTAAACTTTAAAGCTTTTCTTAAAGGTGACAACTTTTGACGATTTTCATCTTCTCCAAGCAGATATAATATCAAATATATGTGAATGGGGAACACGAAACAAACCAATGTTTAATGTTTCTAAGTGTTCGGTCACGTCTTTCACTAGGGCCCAAAAAACTCTATTTTATCGCTACAAAATGAACGATCAAAATCAGATGCGAGCCTCGAATGTTAGGGATTTGGGCGTTAGGTTTGTGAGAACCCTGACATTTCACGATCACATAGAGTCAGTGGTAATGCATTGAAAATGCAAGGATTTGTTCTGCGTGCTGCCAAAATAAATACAACCTGAGACGAAAAGTAAAATAATTCCATAGAATACAGTAAACAGAACAAATTTGCATTTAAAGGATTTTTTTGTGCAATATCAGAACTTTTTGGTGGGGTCTTCCACAACTCGCTTACTCCTTTCAAGAACGTCACAAATCAAAAATCGTCAATTTTCAGTTGTGCATGTTTTCGGAATGCCCAGAAAATGTACTATATCACAGCAAAAGAGGTATATTTTTAACTTAACATTTACCCGCTACAGGGCAGAAAGTGTTGTTTTTGCATTTTGAAGAAAAGGTATTGTTTCATTATTTTTTTAAATATACTAAATATTTTTCAAATGGAGAAAAAACCTTCAGGTTTTACCTGAAAACATCTGTTGCACAGTAAAAAGTTCAATAAGTGTATTATATTTTTGTATTACATTTTTAATCTTTAAAAACGTTCAAGTTTTTTGATTTATGACGTTCTTGAAAGGAGTGAGCGAACTGTTCTATTGAATTCCTAATTAAATTAATTGCAATCGCTGAAAGGGTTGCGTTGTATTTCGGTTTAAAAGACGCCGGATTACTGGAGGTATCAGAGTATAGGTGGGCGGGGGCGCGGAGTGTGCAGGGCGGGGGCGGGGGCGGCGGGGGGCGCGGTGGGCGGCAGTGGACCGGCGGGCGGCGCCGCGGCAAGTCGCCAACCCAGTGAACTGCAAAGTCCCTCAATCCTCCGGCTGCCGATAGTGTTGTGCTCGCGCGGTATAGTGAACTGTCACCCCGGTGCGACTCTGCCCCGCTCGGCTGTATAGGTAAACAACTCTTATACAAAATTAAAAAAAAAAAAGAGTATTTAAAAAAATTATCGAAGAAAAATTAAAATATAAATAATTGAATTCAGAATAATAATTATTTAAGCTCAAATTCAAATATCGTAGTCATACAGGAGAAAGTGACCAAGTGCATTTCTTACAAAAACGTGATCATCGACTATTTGATATCTTACTAGCTTAATATTGCCCTGAAAAAATCTCGAAGGATTTAAAACATGGAAGTATAATATATTGACTTGTTAAAAATGAAAAACTGCATTGATGTTTATTATCTTGCCAACCAAAAGTGACTTAAATGGCCTCCTGAACATTTTACGTTTTGTTAGTTGGTCACTTTCTCCTGTACGACTACGATGTTTTAGCTTCACAATTAAAATGATTTCAGATCTGTATCGATATTTTTTTTTAAATATGAATAATGATGTGATAATATTTTTTATTGACCCATCGCTGCATAGGGCACTACATCAAATTGATGGAATGTTAATCTGATCGTTTATAATATGAAGGCAAGGCTATCATTTATCAGTCCTGCACTCAGTTCAGGGTATATATGTAGAATATAGAATAAAGAATAAATATTACAATGAAAAAAATAATTTAATTTATTTTTTGACCCCCCTGAGTATCGAAGCCAAGCTAACTTCTAAAACTACACGTTGATCGCTTTGCCTTAACGTTATTAACGATTAAGATAACTACGTCGATTCGATGTAATTCCCTATGCACCAACGCCATTAAATAATGTAGAAAAATACGTTTATTTTTAATGCGTTTACAATACTAATGTATAAAGGCAACTAGCCGTAACTCAAGTTACGGCTGTTTCGCTTAACACGGCTCAAAGCATTCTCATAACTGGCCTCTATCGTATACAATCATAGATTTTGCTCTATCTCTTTCCTTTACTGAGATATTTACTATCCAAATAGCCGCAAAATTGTATTCGATACATGTTTTGGCAAAAAGCATCATTTTCAAGCTCGTTTATCTCAAAACTGCTGTTTTCAACTTGCGGCTATTTGCCTTTGCACATTAGAGTATTCAAACGACTATTTTAATACGGAACACAGCACTCAAGAGACAAAGTGAAGTGCCAGTAAAGTGGTATGTAGCATCTTTGGGGTTAAATAGTGATTTTAGGCTTCTTTTAGTATGTAAAATAATTAAATTCATATAAGTATTACATAGGAAATCCAATCGAATATTTTTACCTACAAAAGTTTGGAAATACTTGATTTATATTTGCAAAGTTTAAATTACTATACAAACATAATGTACTTATGCCGTCAGATAATTAAATTAAATCCTGCAGCCATCAGATTATACTCGCTTATACTCTGTTGTGATAAAACAGCGCGAACACTCTAAAAGTAAACGTAGGTATTACGTTATACACTTAAAGGATTGCACCGAACTTATCGACAGCATTATCGGAAAACTTTGCCGAGGTAACGAAAAGTTAAACTTTTACCCTTTCAGCAGTTAAGAGAGCGGAGATAATATGTAAAGTTATATTAAAATTACTAAATATGAAATGCAGACTTAGTCATTTTTGCATAATATATACGGACATACCAGAGGCGTGCGGTAAGTGTTTTTAAAAAAGAGAACCTGATAAAAAATAAGTATATATGTCATTAGAGGTTTGAATGAAAATTTATAAAATAAAACAATCTGTTTTAACCACTTTTTATTGGTACACTTTTTCCAACCGGTTTCGACAAGAACCTTGTCATCCTAAGGGTTTATGTACTAATTCTACTAGAATTAGTAGAATTATTTATTAGAATTAGTAGGATTCTAGTAGAATTAGTACATTAATCCTGAGGATGACAAGGTTTTTTTAGAAACCAGTTAGAAAAAGTTTACCAATAAAAAGTGGCTTAAAACAAAGTTGTTTTAATTTATAACGTTTATAAATTGTGCCACAAAGTATCTTTGAAAAACATTCAAGAAATTAATGAAAATTATTTAATCGTTTAAAAAATTTAATTACCCGTACTATGCACTTATTTATTCGTAAGAATAAATTAGTAGGAACAATCAAAATCCACATCTACATAAGCGCCATTGAGTTAGTATTTTACGAAAATGGCAATTTATAAATATCCAAAATTATTTTTATAATTATTAATATAAATAATATTGATAAAATTGTTTGTAAAATTGTAAATTAGTATTATTTATTAAAAGCTGTACCCGGCCATGCATTGTTGTGGCTCCGTTTGGCGAAATCGAAAAGAAAGAAAATAGAAAGCATACATTTCTAATATGTTTCATTTAAACATGCCACTGCAACAACCAAAATATCTTAAATCCATGAAACAGCAATGCAATCGAAAATAGTGAAAATGCTAAGTGACAACAGCTGTTAAGAAGCACGCTCTCCGACATTAGTTATATATTTTGTATTGAGAGTGTTGCTGTTACGTTCAACAGATGACACTGCCATTAGGGTTAATATTATTTTATAAAAAACAATTTTTACCTTGTATAACTACAGGAAGTGTAAGATTTTCAACATAGGAACAATTTTATTTTTATTTATATATAGATAAACAAAAATGCATGTATTTGAATGCAACGTTGTGTAAAAATTTCAAAGCAATTGGAGAATAAAACATTTTTATCATTAATGGTAGATAGAAGATATATTGCAACGTTAAAAAATAAAGCAAAAAAAAATAATACAAAGGGTTAGATATAAAGCAATCGGTTAAGCTTAGATTTAAGATTTTGAACAAACATGTACATTTTTATCATGAAAATATCATGATATACCGTCCTTAGGGTGAAAATCCAGTTAAGGATAAATATACATTTTTTTAATGTATGTAACTAGTAGAAGACACGTGCAGGCACAATTAGTAAGCTGTCGAGCGCCACGAGTACTGTACCCCGTAAGATGATCGAGTATGGAGTATTTAGTCATGTTATGTACGAGTATGTGGGTAGGATTCATGCCGTGCGCTGTATAATATTATATTAAGCGAAAGGGAAGCCAAGCGTGTGATTGGCAAGTCGACGGATTAATGTGGAAGTGAGGTCACTAGGAAGACTGCTCTTCTAATCAAGGAAGATACATACAACGAAACGGCGTAACTCCGGCACACGTGTGTATATAATATCGTTACAAAAATATTACATTTTCTAGACATAAAAAATATCCTGAGATGACTGCAGTCTTGTTTACTTGCCCCTTCAGTTTACATCGCTGATTAAAAAAAAATACCTTCCGTCTGAAAAATTCCATTTGAAAAAACCCTGACATGAAGATCGGCAGTAAAATTAAAACGTATGAAACTTATGTGCGACATATAGGATCGAATGTAGAGCGTACACCGCAGTAACAAAAAACGCGCCAAGAGTGTCAGAAATGAAGACTCTAAGGAGTTATATCTGGCAAGAGTCTACGAGATAGAATAAGGAACAACAGGATAAGAGAAATACATATAGTATGCGAGACCTAAAGGTGGAGACTGACCGGAGCATTTCGTCGTAACATCGCTCGCGGCGAGCATCAGCGAGCATCCGAAACTATGGACGGAGCGCTCGGCTCGCTGTACTAACTGCCTGAATGCTCGCATCGTAACGTGTTACGTTACGACGAAATGCTCCGGTCAGTCTCTACCATTAGAAGTCGTTAGGTGGGGAAGACAACGAAGAATCAATGGTATGCGCATGTGAGGAGAATGGAACCATCCAGACTCCCACACATTGTACTACACGGCTAACCCCAAGGTAGACGTCTCCCGGGCAGACCACCAAAGAGATGGATTGACATCTGAGAATCGACATTGACTGTATATTTGTTCTCTTAGCAGTTATTTACATATATTGACAATTCAAATGAATATACACTTGTGTAATACCAGTTTTATTTTTTATTTTATTAAATTCATTAATGTAAACACGACTAGTTTCGAGAACTACAGATAATAACATCTGTAAATCTTAAAACAAATCTTGTGCAGATTTTTTTTAAATGTGGTCTTGTACATGTCTTTTAATTTTATATTCAAATCTTCATTGATGAACACCAATTATATTATTTTTTGACATCTCAACAAACGTGAAGAAGAATATGGAAGTCTGGGCATTGACGGGGTTTACGACCGTCAAAGACTGATTTAAGTGATCACTTTACACAAGTGTAACATTTACCAGTTCTACAAACGATTGACAACAACACTACTCAAATTCTTGGAACTTCTAAATATACTGTTCAAATTCGTAACATGGTGTTTGAATTCATTAGAATTTCACTAGAGACATCCATGGTGAGTTGAGAGAAACTTTTTATTAAGCAGAAACTCTTTCATTTGTATGTGGGGTCCACACACTCGATAAACGCTAGAAAATATCCTTGAATTTTTTATTTTAAGCTTATAATTTGACCAGTTAATTTATTTACAATATTTTGAGTGTGGACAAGTAAATACAAGTAAATCCAAATGGATACACATTAAAAATATTGTAATACCAATTAAAATAACATTTTGATTGTGTCCAAATACTTGTTCACAAATCTGGATTATCTCCAATTAAGGGAGTTATAACTCCTATAATTGGAGATATAAAGTATTTGGATATAAAGTATTTGGACACACTCAAAATGTTGTAAATAAATTAACTGGTCAAATTATAAGGTAAAATAATAAATATTATTATGTTATTTTCTGGCGTTTCTCATGTTTGTGATTGTAATCTAGGATTCGGACCTCACATACTAGTATAAGAGTTTCTGGTCAATAAAAAGCTTCTTTTCATCTCACCAACACATGTCTCTAGTGAAGTTCTAGTAAGTCAAGAATAATGTTTCTAAATTGGTTCATATATATAGAACATCCAAGAATTTGAGTAGTGTGTTTGTCACTAATGAGTAAAATTGGTGAATGTTACACGTGTGTAAAGTGATCACTTAAACCAGCCTATGACAGTCTTCAGCTCTGTAAATGCCCAGACTTCCATATTCTTCTTTATCTTTGGTGAGATGTAAAAAAATACCAATTACAATCATAATTCAGGTATAAAATTAAATTTTCCAATAGAACTTATGTATCATCCGCTGTATCCGTCCCCTTTTCAGTAATTCAATCACCGCTCGTTATCCTCGGGAAACTTCTTTCAGCCAACCGGAATTAATAATTAGCTGCGGTGAAGTCAAACGACGTTCTAGGATGTAATTTCCATGCAATTAAACCATTCGCGGTTACCATCATACAACAAATAAACGGAAGATATTATTTTAGTATTGCATTTCAACAAAATCTACTAAAATGAATCCATTCGCATTAAAATCAAATCATAATAAAGGTAACATTTTGAGTATGTTCAAATACTTTTTCACAAATCTGGGGTTTCTCCATTTAGGAGTTATTTTTACATTTTGATATCTCAATATGTATAAAGAAGAATATGGATGTCTGGGTATTAAGAGGGCTAACGGCCTGTCATAGGCTGGTTTAGTAATCACTTTACACATCACTCACTCCTTTCAAGAACATCATAAATCAAAAAACTTGATTTTTTAGGAGAACGTTTGTGAAGTTTAAAAATATAATGCAATGTATTAAAAATAAATATCGAGCCACTTTTTGAACTTTTTACTGTGCAACAGATCTTTTAAGGTAAAACCCGAAGGTTTTTTCTCCATTTGAAAAATATTTAGTATATTTAAAAAAAATATTTTAAAAATTCAATTTTTTTGTTCGAAATGCAAAAACAACACTTTCTACCCTGTAGCGGACAAATATTAAGTTATAAATATGCCTCTTTTGCTGGGATATAGTACATTTTCTGGGGATTCCAAAAACATGCACTACTGAAAATTTACTATTTTTGATAAACGACGTTGTTGAAAGGAGTGAGCGACTTGTTCACAAATCCGGGTTTTCTTCGCTAAGGGGTTATTTTTACATTTCGACATCTCAGCATATTATAAAGAAGAATATGGAAGTCTGTGTATTTACAGGGCTAACGACCTGCCATAGGCTGGTTTAGTGATTACTTTACACACGTGTAACATTAAGCGTTCTACCCGTGATTGACAACCACAATACATACTCAAAATTTGGAGGTAATATGTACCTACATTAATCACACGATTGTTCACAACAGTCATCTGTAAAAGCTTTATAATATTAAAGAACATATGTATGACTTCCAAAATTTGAGTTGTGTTGTTGTCCATCATGGAGACATTGGTGAATGTTGTACCACAAAATGACTGCCGAATAAATTAGTAATGTTTTAACGAAATTTCAATATTTCGGCTCGTTTATTTTTACATATTTTTTCCCTCCTTTCTTCGTGAATCGTATGACTAATATTAAACTAATTTTTAATTAAAATTTCTTTCAGGCTTATGAAATTCATATAATTAAAATTCTGCTTTAGTTGTTAAACCTCTAAATGTTAATGAATCAAAGGCTTCATTTCAAATCAAATTGGGGGAGGCATCAACTACCAACTACCACCTACCACCCTCGTACGACCATTAAGGTGGAGGTTGTATTTATTAGCACAGTCTGGACCATAGTATATCTGATCTGGATGAGAACTTAATTAGAAATCTGATATTAAATCTACCAGCTACGTTCCAAGAGCGTGCGGTCCTTAAAATGGATTATTTGCAGCTATTTACTTGGTTTTTGAAGAAACAAATCAATATAAACCGCACCTAAAAATGAAAACCTTAAATCATGGTTTCCCAAACTATGGGTCGCGATCCACCATTTATAAATTAAGAACAAAAATTATTAAATTTTGACTGGTTTTGGTTTACGCTCACTAATTTGTCGCCGAAGTTGGCAAAATTGGGTAAACCAGCTTAGTTAAGGGACCCATAATTCAGCATTTAGCACAAGATAAGGACTTATTTCTTTGTTATTGTTTACAACGCTTATAGTACGCTCTATTTTTAATTTGCCGAATGCATTGAAACGCGTGTCACTAAAGATTTCAAGAAAAAGTTGTATTTAGTGAAATTGATTCGTTTATGAAGGAAGCAACTATTTTCGAATTTCAACACAGATTAAAATGAAACATCTTCTTAGCTAGAAGAAACAAAAATTCACTAATTGATGTATAAACCTTGTACATAATAAGCAAAGTAAATAATAAATGCAACCCCCATCTAAAAAAACTGTTTTCGAAGGAGCTTCTAAGACAATCCAAAATGATTAATTGGATGCAATCTCACATTTGTCACAATAAGATATGAAAAATGGATAGATACTACAACAAGGAATAATTGAAAAGATTGGGAAGAGTTCTTAACGGTGGTATGGACATGTGGAGCGAATGGATAGCGAGAGAATGACTAATGTGGCGAATGTGAGAGGGAAAACAGAACGAGGACGACCGAAAAAGACTTCTTCAAAAGAGATCAGATCAATCAGAACCTAAAATCTGACGGTGTCAAAAGTCTGAGAAATCGGAAGGCGTGTATGACTATATGTATGGATGTGAAGGAGGCGAGGAGTGTATATCAGGACTGAAGAGTGTGGCGTTCCATCCTTTCTGCCATCATCCCCTGCGGGGAAACGGCGTGATGGTAGTAGTAGTAGTAGTAGTAGTAGTACTACTACTACAAAGTGACTGCCGGATCAATTCATGAATTCCCAAATAATTTGACTTATTTCCTTAATAACAGCGAATCTCTCCCAATTTCAACACAGGATTTTAACAATAAATAACCAAACATTGTTAATAAATTAAACTTTTTTTGTAACGCGTATGCTTTAAGCTTTAAGCGATGTTAAAATGATACAACTTACCAAAGAAGGTTTTGAAAATGACATTCGTTTCTTTAACTGAGTAATGTAAATTGTTTATTTCTGTTAGCGACAAAAATGGATGGATGTTTGAAATAATTTCGCAGTAAAAAGTGAACATGGCTGTCGTAAAGTTTATGTAACGCGAGTAGTTACAGTTTACAGTTCGCAGTGTGTATGGAGGTAGTTGGTAGTAGGTAGCGAGGGGCGTCGTTTCGGTGTTAACTTTGAACTTTTTTCTCGACCCAGATTATTCACAGCGAACAGTAATGTTCTATCTGTTCCTGCTTCCGATTTGGGTCGAGTAAACACATGTGGTACCTTTTTTTGCCGCATGAAAAAATCGGATACTTTTCAAAGTCTGTGGTATTTTTGTCGTTTTGTGTAAATACTTTGTATTTTTTTATTTGGAGCCAAGGATTATAAATTGGGTTTGATGTCTCGTAGATGGTATTGAGTCAGAGTTTCTAGATTCGAGACCTATCTACCACAATATGATTTCTATTTTACATATTAAACCATGCTGTTGTTCTTGCCGATAGCAGAGAAGTCCTGCAGGCGTTGGTGGGGTTAATGTATAATGTGTGCAAGGAAAGTGATTTAAATAAAATAAATAATACAGATGTCAGACCACTTATTGAATTTGATGTTTTTCTTTAACATTTTCTTCGCCTAGCTGAAACGTTCCGGTTCCTTTTTATTTCAAGGCTGAATAATATGGTCTAGGGATAGTATTCTACAGTATCGAACAGATTAGTTGAAACGAAACTTTTTTAGTTGTATTTTCGAAAAAAGTTTTGTAAAATCTTTTGTTTATTAGTTATATCACAAATTAATATTTAATATGATCTCATTAGGGCTCAATGAAAGATTTTACTCTTCTTGGCATCTATTATATAAGGTCTCGAAACCATACCTGAATTATAGACAAAATGAGCTTTTCCACCGTAGTGCAATCAATATAGGAGCGACGATTCTTGCAGATTGCCGATAGATTTTCAATTAGGGTTATGTCTGGCAAAATTCTTGACCAGTCCAACACAGTTCATTGTTTTTGTGTGAAATTTTTTATCATTTTTTTAATATTTGTGGTAGGGGGTTAAATCCTGCTGAAATATTCCACTACCATTTGACATTCGTTTTCGTATCTCTGGTAGTATCTTTTCCAGTAGAATTGGGTGATACTTCTCGCTTTTCATCATCTTAGTCACTGAAAGAAGCAACCCTGGTCCATAATACGAGGAACACTCCCAAAACATTTTTTTAGAGGGTGTTGAAAATACGAAAGAAAAGTTTTGTTTCAATTAATCTGTTCAATACTGTAAATAAACATTCTCAGTGGGTGTTGCCTAATGATAGCCTCTCCTAAAAGGATTTTCGGGTTTCGTAAAAAGAGTTTCGAAGTGAACAAAATTCATGCATGTGAAGATTTTCGACAAACGCGCTTAGTGAATATTTTCTTTTACGACAGTGATACTCATATTTGGGCGAAAGGGATGCTTTCTAAGGGGACATTTGTAGTTACAAAATAGAGAAATACTCCGGAAAGTGTCTTCGGGAATAATAATTCACAGACAAAAAGGTACAGAAATGAAAATAGATTTAAAAGTGTAGTTACATGGGTATGGTTTTCTTTTCATATTTACATCTAAACATTATTTTTCCTTTTTCTAACCTTTATGCGCACCCAATGCTGCATAGGGTACTGAATTGTATATAAGCAGTGTTATCATGGTGGTTAAGTACACGAAGGTGATCAGCGCTAAGTAACAGTACAGGGTTTTATTAAATGAATATTAAATTTATTTTGACTCCCCTGAAAATCGAACTCGGGATAATAGTACGGTAGCCAAACTCACTGCTACTATACTACAAGGGTGAACATTTATATTTATATTCTCTAGACATTTATTATTATCAAGAATATATTGTTATTGATATCCAGATATTAATATTTGTATTTTCTAGCCATGAATACATATATTAAGAACTAAACAATAGTTATTTTTTTAGTAAGTCTCCGCGAAAATAAAGATGATCAAAATCTTAATTCTCCTAAATTATGACAGGTAAAAATACTTGTAAAAAAACAGCTTTTTACTGCGATGGCAACGTAAATGTTATTTGTTGAACGTAACAGCGACACATGCTTAATACTACAACATTGCTCATGGCGGACAACGTGCTTCTTGAAAACTGAAAACTAATGTTTTATTTCACAATGACAGACTGAGCAACTGATAGCAACGCGTGGCCGGTCACAGATTGTGTAAAATAAATTTGTAAAAATTAGACGTAATAATTAGTTCGTTGTCAGTTTTATGCACTAAATTCAAGATTTTTATTGTGTATAGATACCATTTTATTAATGATATTTACTGTAAAAAATAATAATAATAGAATGATTACGAAGGCATTTTTTTTAAGACTTCAAATCTCTTGAATCTTATTCCCGGAAGAGATCGTCAGATGAGATCGCATTGAAGAAGCGATATTGTGAATAAACAGTGTAGTATGTGCGAGGCAAGAAGCAGCCGTTCCTCTGAACCCGTGTTTACATCTGCAGTGTTAGTTTTTGCATACTTCAGAAACCATTTAGGTACCAATTTGTTCCGAGTCATGGAGAAACAGGGGTTCGCAACATTGGGTCGATAAACATACAAGATTTATTATTATTTATTATTATTTTGTTTGACAGTCACCCAGTGAGAAGATGTCTTATTTTCATTTTACAAACAACATAATAATCTTCTTCTTCTTCTGTTAGTTGCAAGCCTTGTGGCCTGTTTTTAAGAGGGGTTAGCTTCTTGCGATGTCGATTCATAATAATAACAATTAATAATTTTTTCATGATTTAAATTCGTTTAGTTTTATCATTTTAAAAATTATGACCGCAATTCTAGAATAAGGTTCAGAGAGAAGGATGGATACGTGGATGTGTTAAACTATTTAGAAAGTTCTCTTTCTCTGTTGTGAGCAAGATTATACAATCGAACGGAAAACAGCAGCGTATGAGATGTTGTAGCGTTATCCTGACAATTTAACACATCTTATGCGGAAGGCGAGTTTTGCAGTCTACAGTATTTTTAATAAAAAAAATAAACTAAAAATAAACTAAAAATTATTAACTACAAATATTTTAATTAATGTGATTAATTTTTTAATGCTCTATTTTTCATTCATTCAAACCCTTATCCGCATCCCAATGATGCATAGGGCAGTGCATCATATAAACGCAAGTTATCTTGATCGTAAACATATGAAGGAAAGGTGATCAGCCCTCCGCTTCAGGTACCAGTCCAGGGTAATATTGAATAAATATTACAGAGAAAAAATCACTTATATTTATTTGACCCCCCCCTGGGAATCGAACCCGGGACCTCCAGAACGGTAGCCGAGCGTGCTGACCATTACACTACGGAGGCGGACAATGCTCTATTAAAGACACTAATCTAAGTGGAATAAACGAACTCGGTGTGAAAAAAAATATTAGAACATTATTCAATGGATACATTAAAAGATTTAAAAATTTCGTGATAAACATTATTTTTGTGACATCTCAACATAGATGACGAAGAATATGGTTGTCCGGGCATTTCCGGGGCTTACGGCTGTCATAGGCTGGTTTAAGTGATCAATACCGACGATTGACAACCTCACTACTCAAATTCATGGAACTTCTAGATATATTGATTAAACTCGAAACATTGTATTTGGATTCCCTAGAACTTCACGAAAGACATCTATGGTAGGATAAGAAAAGCTTTTTATTGAGCAGAAACTATTTCAATTGTATGTGTGCTCCGAATCCTGGATTTATATTCACCTACATGAAAAACGCCAGAAAACATCATTTTCATTTTTTATTATTTTAGCTTATGATTTGACCAGTTAATTTCCATGATTTAATTAGTCCTCAGTCAAAGATTGCATACCTCTGCGTTTAAATACTAGAACTATGTTTTTTTAGTGTGCATGTTATTACAAGATGTACCTATTTATGTATTTAATGTTGGCTTTGATTGAATACACAAAAGGCTGCCATTGAAACATTTATGTGCGCGAAGTTGTACAAATGTGTGGTAGGTATATTTATATTATTGAATGGAAGGATCGTCGGTAGTAGGTGCTGCGCAGTTTATTATCGAACGAGGTCACGAGTTCGATTTCCGACGGATGTTAAAAGGGCTTTGTTTGTTTGTGTTACAGCATATCCGACAACAGCTCAGCTGCCGACCGACTAATTTTTAAATATTGACAACAAAGTGAAGTGTAAACATGGCTTGTTGCAATACAATACACTATTTCCTTGTATATTTTGACGTAAATAAACAAAAAATAAAAATAAAATTAATATAATGCTGCTGATGACGTTGCACTTTGCACGGCTTCAAATTCATACTAGTAGTGTACCATCACACCGTTTTCTGAAGGGGTAGGCAGAGAGGATGTAACGCCACACTCAGAATAGAAGTCCTGACATACATACAGAATCCTGACATACACTCCTAGCTTCCTTCATATACATACATCTAGTCATGTCCTCCGATTTCGTAGACTTTTGATCCGTAGATTTTAGGTTTCAATTTCTGATTTCTGTTTTTTTAAAGACCACTTTTGAGTTTATTAATGTAAAGAACACTAGTTTAGAGAACTACAAATGTTCTCATCAACAGGCGAAAACACTTCATAACTCGATTTCGAAATACATTCGAACTAATACAATTTAAACTACATATGTTTTCGAAAAAAGTCGTGTTTGTGAAAATTGTTTGAAACAATTTTGGAGAATTTTTAAACTTGTTTATGAACACATTTTTATAAACATAGTTTATTTTGTGCAGTGGCGGCGCGTGTCGGGGGCGAGGGGCGCAAGCCGAGCGGGGGCGCAGGGGCGGAGCAGTAAGGGGGCGCAGGGAGCATGCCCTTCCTGTGGAACTGCTTCGGGCTAGGAAGGAAGAGAAGGCCCCCCGTTAGATGTGCCACCTTGGAGCCACTAATTCCGGTAAGTGACATTTTTTTATACATAAAAAAGAGAAAAAAAAGGAATAAATTTTAATGCAGTCGAAAAAATCCTACTTTGAAAACAAAATAAATAAACATACATATAAAAGTAACGCATCGATTTATATTTTTTTTTAACATTTACAAGATATTTTTTTATATTTACCTGTTTTTATATTTTTATATTGAAATCTCAAAATTTAAGAAGAAGTTAATAAACATCCATATTTTATCATCGCATTAATTCCACCATAATATAATAGTGTTGAGCACCCTTAGAATGCGCTACACTTCCATAAAAACGATAAATGATTTATTTCTAGTCGAGACACCTATAATATTGATATACAGCATGGCGCAAAATTAATCACCCTATCGGAAGATGTTATTATTTTTGCAAATGACGTCGCACGTCAATCATATTTAACATTTATGAACTAAACAGCTGCAGGATATAAAACGGGTGCAAATTTGTTTAAACACTGGCGGTAGCCACTTGACAGATATCATATTTTCCACTTGAAAGAAAAAATATATAAAACAAATAAACATTTCCATTACTCAAAATCCGCCTCCGTAGTGTATTGGTCAGCATGCCCGGCTACCGTTCTGGAGGTCCCGGGTTCGAATCCCAGGGGGGTTTAATAAATATAAGTGATTTTTTCACTCTAATATTTATTCAATATTACACTGGACTGGTACCTGAAGTGGAGGGCTGATCACCTTTCCATCATGTGTAAACGATCGAGATAACACTGCGTTTATATGAAGCAGTGCCCTATGCACCATTGGGGTGCGGTAAGGGTTTTTATTATTTTTATTATTATTACTCAAAATCATTTAAAAAAAATTAGTAACAAAGTTAATAAAAAACCAAAATGGATGAATAATTTTGCACCACTCTAAATCTGTTTGTAAACTGCAGCTGTTTAGTTACGACGCCATTTGCAAAAATTATAATATCTTCCGGTAGGGTGATTAATTTTGCGCCACCCTACGGGTACGCATGGAAAATAATCCAGTTTTTATATAATAATTAATAAAATATACCTTTAATTAAGATGTTTGAATTAACGAGAATCCATTACAGTATTATGTATTGTATTAACCTCTATCAATTATGAAATAAGAACATTTTGAGTGTGTCCAAATACTTGTTCACAAAATCTGGATTATCTCCAATTACAGGAGTTATTTTCATATTATTTTTTGACATCTCATCAAAGATGAAGAAGAATATGGAAGTCTGGGCATTTACGGGGCTGACGACCGTCATAGGCTGGTTTAAGTGATCACTTTACACACGTGTAACATTCACCAATTCTACCCATTATTGACAACCACACTACTCAAATTCTTGGAAGTTCTATATATATGAACCAATTTAGAAACCTTGTTCTTGAATCACTAGAACTTCAATAGAACTTCACTGTCTCTAGTGAAGTTCTAGTGATTCAAGAACAAGGTTTCTAAATTGGTTCATATATATAGAACTTCCAAGAATTTGAGTAGTGTGGTTGTCAATAATGGGTAGAATTGGTGAATGTTACACGTGTGTAAAGTGATCACTTAAACCAGCCTATGACGGTCGTCAGCCCCGTAAATGCCCAGACTTCCATATTCTTCTTCATCTTTGATGAGATGTCAAAAAATAATATGAAATAAGAACGTTTTTGCATTATTCCGGCTAACTTGCTAAGAGTCTTTTGTTGTATTTTGTGATTACGATCATTTTTATGACAAACATTTACTCTTGAGTGTTTTCTTCTCGTTGTAAAATTTATTAGTTTCATCTATTTATGTAGTCTTTTATTACACCAAACAGAATCTCCCCTACATCTCACTTCATCCGAATCCATATTCAGTGAAACACACTTATTTTAATGAGCCAACAATTCTCCTAAATGGAATATAAAACAAGTAGTCAGTTTTTCAATTTCAACTCGAAGCAACCAATGAAGAAATCAAGTGCTGGAGTACCACATTATAAATAGACACTTGGTCGAAGATGCATCATCTTCATTGGCCCAGACTCTTTTTCTTAAGGTGTGGAAGGGTCGGTTAGCTTAAGATTTTTTTCTTCAAGAAATATTTTTATGAGTTGGATTGTACGTCGCGTGAGTGACAGATTTCTTGTAGATTGTGAGTTGCTTGACTGGCGAGATGATTGATTCATCTCGCCGGTTAACCAACTCAGTTACGTAAGTCTTTTGTTAAGATGTGGAGGGGTCGGTTAGCTCAAGTCTTCTTTCTTGAAAAATATGTTTCTGAGTTGAATTGTGCTTCACGTAAATGATATACCATACTTCTTGTAGGTTGTGAGTTCGTTAACTGGCGAGATTCATCAAAATATATATATATATATATATATATATATATATATATATATATATATATATATATATATATATATATATATATATATATATATATATATATATATATATATATATATATATATATATATATATATATATATATATATATATATATATATATATATATATATATATATATATATATATATATATATATATATATATATATATATATATATATATATATATATATATTTATATATTTTTTTAACTGGAGTGTCTCGTTTTTTTTTTTTTTTTACGGAGCATCAGTCTAATCTAACGTTAGAGTCAAATGACTACTACTACTACCATCACGCCGTTTCTCAGCAGAGGTAGGCAGAGAGGATGGAGCGCCACACTCTTCTGTTCTGAGATACGCTCCTAGCTTCATTCATATCAAGTCATACATGTCCTCCGATAACGTAGACTTTTGACACCACCAGATTTTAAGTTCTGATTGATCTGGTCACTTCGCATGTCCACACCACGTTAATAAAATGTCAAAAGAAACACCTTCAAATCAGAGAAAATTGTTATGTTTGTCAAATAGAAGTGATTATTATGTAGTTAGGTAGGTAGTTAGATAGAAGTGTTTATTAGGTAGTAGAAAAAAATGCACGGCTTCTGAATATTTATAAAATAATTTCGAATTTTAGTCGTTAAACATAAAACTTCCTTTCATTAATCGTGCATTACAAAAAAAAGAATTCAGTAAAGTAATTCATCTGAAATTTGTATTTTAATAAAGATCATGACACTGAATCAAAATACAAGTAGATAAAATAATACAATGCAAAGATGTAGAACTGTACTGGGATTAAATAAAACTCTGAATGGGATATGAATATTGATGAGGTCACTGAATATTTCATTAAGAGCTTTTTATGTTTTCATTTGTGCTATTCATTTCTTTGATTATAGCGGTTTTTAGTAGGCTCAGCCGCCGTTTTAATGAGCTGGTCCTTAAACTCCGGATCCTAAACGTACATTAATGTTTTTTTTTCCCCTAAGCACTCTCCACGTTTAACCTTTTTTAAAATATAATATCATCCTACCTTATCTTGAGCCACTTGTAAGTCGTAAGGGTACATCATCCTCTCCATTGGACTTTTACCATTGTTCTCCTGAAGTATTATCGTAAAAGTTTAATTATTTTTTTTGAATTTTATTTTTTTTGTACTTTTTATAGGCTATGGTTAAAATTTAACAGTGGTATCTCGGAATCTGTATTTGAGGTCCTGAGATCGATACCATTGTGTTTAAAATTAATGCAGAAAATTTAAAATATCGCAATAAATAATTTTGAGTGTTAACACGTTAAACGCCAACACTAAAATCTGTCAATTTTGAAATTCACAAAAAAATGGTAATATACGTATTTTAATAATATAATGTATTAACTTATAACCCTTGCAATGGTGCATAGGGCACTGTATCAAATTGACGTAGTGTTATCTTGATCATTACTTGCATGAAGGCAAGGTGATCACTCTTGCGCTTCAGGAACCAGCCCAGGGTAATATTAAATAAATATGTATTAATAATGTATTTGGTTTTACTTTTTTTTTTATTTGACGACGAGTTCCATAGATAAAGCATTTTGAATATGGCTCTTGATTGAGGTCACTGATGCACCCCGCGGGGCTGCGGTCCAACACAGGCGAAGTCACCGGTGCCCCCCATTGGCGTTTAACGTGTTAATCATTTATATTTCATTTCAAACCCTTATCCGCACCCCAATGATGCATAGGGCACTGCATCATATAAACGCGGTGTTATCTTGATCGTTAACACATGAAGGAAAGGTGATCAGCCCTTCGCTTCAGGTACCAGTCCAGGGTAATATGGAATAAATATTACAGTTAAAAAATTTATTTACATTAATAACAAAAAAACTTATATATCGTTATGGTTTTGGTGAATACACCAAAAAATACCCGGTTTTTAATTTAGATTGTTGCGGTATTTTATCGATCGAATTTTAATTTTTAATTAATGTTTTACTTAGTAAATACCACTTTAAAAAATAGTAGTATTTACTTAGTTAATACCACATATAAAACATTAATTAAAAATGGATAGATTTTACCATAAAGTGACTGCCGAATCCATTAATGAAATTATTGTATTTTCATTTTATTATACATACTTGTCTTTTTAAAGCTGTTTTTTCACCCTTATTAAAAAAAACACTTGATTCTTATAAATGGACTCCGTTAAACAAAATAATTGATTCAAAAAACCTCTATTCAAATAATACCACTGGATATTATTTAATACTGAAAATAAAATGCGAGCAATAAATTTCTGAATGATTTATCCATTTCAGTCTTATTCCCCGAAATAATTCATCACGCGTGAATTATTTTAAAATGCGGTGGAGGTTAAAATAAATTATTTTAAAATGCGGTGGAGGTTAAAATAAATTATTTTAAAATGCGGTGGAGGTTAAAATAAATTATTTTAAAATGCGGTGGAGGTTAAAATAAATTATTTTAAAATGCGGTGGAGGTTAAAATAAATTATTTTAAAATGCGGTGGAGGTTAAAATAAATTATTTTAAAATGCGGTGGAGGTTAAAATAAATTATTTTAAAATGCGGTGGAGGTTAAAATAAATTATTTTAAAATGCGGTGGAGGTTAAAATAAATTATTTTAAAATGCGGTGGAGGTTAAAATAAATTATTTTAAAATGCGGTGGAGGTTAAAATACTCGGGAAATTAGAAATTCACCCCATGAACTTCGTGTTTTCTTAACCATGTTGAATTTAAATTGAATAATTTGGTTTAACATTATAATAACTGTAGAGAGAGCGATTTATATCGTAAGCCATTTAAAACAATGTTATTTTGTTGAGTAATTTTTTTTTAATTAATGTTTTACTTAGTAAATACCACTATTTCTTAAAATCTGCTGTGACACGTGTTTCGATGCATTCCGCATCATTTTCAAACATTGTATACTAAGTAAAACATTTACAACATTTTGAGTGTGTCCAAATACTCGTTCACAAAATCTGGATTATCTCCAATTACAGGAGTTATTTTCATATTATTTTTTGACATCTCATCAAAGATGAAGAAGAATGTGGAAGTCTGGAAAAAAAGCTTGTTTACATCTCACCAATAGATGTCTCTAGTGAAGTTCTAGTGATTCAAGAACAAGGTTTCTAAAATGGTTCATATATATAGAACTTCCAAGAATTTGAGTAGTGTGGTTGTCAATAATGGGTAGAATTGGTGAATGTTACACGTGCGTAAAGTGGCCACTTAAACCAGCCGATGACGGTCGTCAGCCCCGTAAATGCCCAGACTTCCATATTCTTCTTCATCATTGATGAGATGTCAAAAAATAATAAGTAAAACGTTAATAAAAATGGATAGATTTTTACCACAAAGCGACTGCCGAATCAATTAATGAAATTAAATTTATTACGTTGGATTTTAAAATTCATATTACACTTTTTTTGTTTGTTTTTAAATTCTAAAATATATTATTAATTGATTTGGCCTTAACTTTGTGGGATAACACGAGGATTTAAATATTTAAAAAATTAAACACTTGCATAAAACCACTTTTCAGTTCATGAATGCACCCAGAACTACAGTTCTACAAACTACAGAATTAAGTGGCATTAAACAAGTGTTTTACTTTTATATTTAAATCATCATCTAACACAAGGTATGATGTATGTATGTATAACATCGTATTGAGCAAACATGATATATCTGCTGAAGTGGTTAATTTTAAGAATTGATAACAGATTTTATCATTAAGTGACATTTACCTTAACGATCAAGTATAGGCATACATTTTTCAAAGTGGAAAAGTCCAATTGGGGTTTGTTATGTACGTATAAAGTAAATCCCCCTATAACGATGAGATAGGTTCTGCGTTATCGGAGGGAACGTTATAAGAGGTAATTTTTCTATTTTGTTGAAAAATTACCTCTTATTATTCATGTACTTTTACATTTTAACCAACAGAAATGGCTGAAATGAAAAATTTATAATTACAATATAATTTAAAAACACTAACCCTCTATTACATTCCCTCCAATAACGCAGTACCTATCTCATCGTTATAGGGGGGTTTACTGTATATATATTTTGTATTTGTTTTTTGTTTTTATTTCTTACGCTTAACACCGGTATTGTAAAAATGATGAATGTAAACGTAACGTTATGTGTACCTGCATATGTTTGTATATATGGTGGAACTCTAAGACCATCATCGTTGAATTTTATGGCAATAAATGTAGCAACCTTCCATAAACACAAAAAGTCATCCTTATTCCCAAGGCTAAGTAAGAAATACACTGAAGTTCAGAAACCATCTTTGAATCATAAAAACTTTTTCTGAATATATTATATTACTTTTTAGCCAGTTGAATTATATTCCCCAGTGACAAGAATATTTTTGAGAGAATATTATTTTAGAAGTTTGGTATCACGTTCCAAGTTTTCGTGTATTTTCATGATTTTTTTGTATTATTTCATCAGAATTTTAAAGTGTTTAGTTTATTGCTCTTTTTAACAATAGTTATCATTTTTTACCTTGTCCGCAACGACCGCAACTGTTCTACTCAATTTGGCAATATTTTTTTCACGAACCGATAGTTTTTATCACAATACATATATAATATCACAAAGCACTCTTGATGCATTTTTTACGAATACGGCCTTATAAATTACCCATAAAACAAAAATAAAGCCTGCTTTTTGTGTATGAAAAAATAAGAAACCGAAGTTATTTAATTTTATAATATAATATAATAAAAATAAATGAAGACTTTTGTGAAATTCTTGATAAAAAATCTGGTTTAAAAATAATTTGTGAGTGAGTGAAAAATATTTTGAATAATTAGTTGTAGTACAATTGAATAGTCATTATTGAGACTCTCATCCAAAGTATTATTGATTTAGATGAAATAAATAAATAAACAAACCGCCATGTTTATATTTTAGCGGGTTGATTCCAGGTAGAAGGGAAAGGATGTGGAGGGCAAGAATAAAAAATAAATCACATTATTAAGACCAATTGAAAACAATATCTTTGTTTCCTATTATCGATGATTTAAATATAAAATAAAACAACTGTATAAGACCACTTTTTAAGTTTGTTTTTAATATAAACACGACTAGTTTCGAAACCTACAGATATTCTCATCAGCAGGTAAATTAAAAAAAGACAAATATTTGCGTTTTTTTATTTACAAAAATACTTCAATTTCGTACTATTTCAATGAACCTCAGTGGCTCATTATTAGAAATGGGTATCAAATTGTGGTAGAGTGGGTTCGAATCTAGAAAGTCTGACTCAAGAGTCCGCGTCACTAACCACGGGACCACAACCCGACACAATTGCAAACTGTTTTTATTTTCGCATATTAATGAAAATATCTGTAGTTATCGAAACTGGTCGTGTTTATATTAATAAACTCAAAATGTGGCCTATTTCGAAAAGTGTTTTATTACTCAATAGTGTTTTATTTCTTTATTTTTTACTCAATAGTGTTTTATTTTTATATTTAAATCGTCTTGTATTTATTTTGCAGCTTGGCTACATTCGCGATTCTAGTTTCTCATCTGTGTTCAACCTAGCTGCCCCACGGCGCCTTTAAAAACAGCTTTAATACCAATTATTAAATATATATTTTATATCTGTCTGTATGGATGAGTTAATATATTCCAGACACATTTCCTAAAGACGACCTCACTCACCCCATGAATGGAAGTGTTCGATGGAGCCGTGACGTACGTACGCTCGCGTGATAAGGGATATAAGAGGGCTCGAGTGGTGATCCTTGAGGAACTCCAGAGATGCCGTCCAGTAAATGGTTTATTTATGGCCACCAACAGGCCGAATGGAATCACTCAGATGAGATCCCACTTTGTATTATTGTAACATCTTATGATTATTATTCTTGCTTTCGCTGCTTCATCCTAACTCAAGTTAAGATATAGAAATTAACAACTGGAAATGAAGACATTTATTCCTTCCGTATTCAGTCTTTTCTACCTTCAGACAAGCTTTAGCAATATATATTTAAATTTAGGTTGTACTTGGTAAATACCTCTATCTCTATTGTAACACGTGTTTCGATGCATTCCGCATCATTTTCAAATACCATATATGAAGCTAAGTCTAAATTTTAGAGTTTTATCCTTGGGACGTTGAAGGATGAAGAAGAGTTAGGAGGTGTTTCTTATTTTTATTTATTAATTGATTGATTTAAAAAAAGGAACAACCCGTAGAGCTTCTATTATGGAGGCTATTCTGCAGGTAGGATAGTTAGGAAAGGGAAGGCATATGTGAAAAATAATACAATACAAACACCCAGACCAATTCAAAATGAATATTTCTTGAATTCGTTTCGCAACCCGCAACGCCAGTTTCGCAGTCGAGCGTCTACCCCCCTACGCCACGGATCATGCCGTGAATAAATGAATTCATATACCAAGATTTCCATATTCTTCTCTATTCATATTGAGATATCAATATAAATAGCTCCTAAGTAGAGGCAACCACAGATTTTGTGAACAAATATGTGGATATTCTCAAATTATACGCTTTTTTCCTTATTTCTCATAAAATTCGTAAAAAAATGTTTATTACAGTTTTCGTTCAATTAGATCTTTAATTACGTTATTTTTATTTGAATACTGAAAGATTTCTTTGATGTGGATAAATTTTTCTAAAAGTGAAAAGAATACTGAAATTTAAGAGATTTCCGTGGATATTAATTATATCCTTTGTAGAGGACAATCTTTGTAAAGGTTCGAGTGTAAAGCATTCTCCGGAACGCAATAAATAGACGCTATCACTCAGTAAATGTAGACAGGGTAATAATATAATACATCGTACAAAGGCAGAAAAAAATGCGTATTGTTTATTTGGTTTCCAAATAAATCCTGTCAAGAGCAAGCAGCGAGAAATTCGTATAAAGGTCGGTTCACACTACGCGAACGTTAACGTGACTTGACGGACAAGTAGCGTCATGTTGAGTTCGATATTCATTTCAAACCCTTATCCGCACCCCAATTATGCATAAGGCACTGCAGATTTAGAGTGGTGCAAAATTATTCATCCATTTTGGTTTTTTATTAACTTTGTTACTAAATTTAAAAAAAAGATTTTGAGTAATAATAATAAAAATACTAAAAACCCTTACCACACCCCAATGGTGCATAAGGCACTGCTTCATATAAACGCAGTGTTATCTCGACCGTTTACACATGAAGGAAAGGTGATCAGCCCTCCGCATCAGGTACCAGTCCAGGGTAATATGGAATAAATATCGAAATATCGGGAATCGAACCCGGGACCTCCAGAACGGTAGCCGAGTGTGCTGACCATTACACTACGGAGGCGGACATACACGGAATACGGCGGAATTATTAATATGTACATGAATTCGATATACATATTAATAATTAACTTAGATAAATCGCAGAGCCATTTTCGTTTTGCAAAATCTCGAGGCGCTCTAATTAAAATCGTGTGATAAAATTAATTATTTTTACTTAATTAATTAATTATATTTACATTTATAATCCACGTATAATATCTTATAAATTTTTAAGCCAATTTTTAAGCCAATCAGAAGAAAATTAAAAATATTGTCGTGCATATTTAACATAATCTGCCAAAACTCGTTAAGTTAGGAATAAAATGGAATAAAGGAATCAATACGTTTGCAAAACTCGACGATCGACAGTTCACTTTCTAAAATCTCTCAAAAAAGCTAAAAATTGGTTGAAGATTTAATATTCTACCGGTTGCCGCCATTGACTATAAAAACTTAATTTTTTAACATATCGTGGTTTGCAAGTGTTGTAACAACATATTTTCTTATTATATATCGTCTCATTGACATGTAAGGTATTGTTTTATATCTTTCACTATTTTTATTGAATGTATTTATTATTGAACAACTATATTGTCTCAATTCTCTTAAGTTGTATTCATGGAGTATTTTAATGTATGAAAATTACATGAAAAAATTGTAGAAAATATTATATGAATATATTTCCTCATATCGTCTCACAGACATATTAGGCATTGTTTTACAAATTCCACTATTTTTATTGAATTTATTTATTATTGAACATCAATTATATAATATAAATTCCATCTCAGTCAGAACTGACTTAGATGGAACTGCAATCTGCAGTGAATTATGTAACACACCCAATCAAGTTCTTTACAAATAAAAATATGTTGTTTTATTATAAGGTATTTATTCCGTTTGTAAATCATATAAGAAGTTAGTTTGTAAAAAATTATTCAGTTTTCAATTTAAATATGCTCCCGTCAATAAATTTCTAGATATCAGTTAACAAAGCATACTTGCCTAGTGATACTTGGGATTAAAAATCAAATTAAAATACAAATACGGATTTGATGAAAGGCTAAGTCAAAATATTATTGTTAAAAAACCTCAACTGTTCGTGACGCACCACCAAGTAACTCAAATTAAATGGCTGAATATTTTTATTTTTATTAAAACGATGTTGTTAGCAGTTTGTAGCTCAGAATTAAATTTTTATTCTCAACATCATAAATATTTAAAGCATTTACTTTGTGGTTAGTCATTTTTACTTATTTTTTTAACAAAAAAGTTAGTAATATTAGTAAATAGCCACTCACCGATCCCGGTGAGTGGTTATATACTAATATTACTAACATTTAATTTTTTATTATTATTTTTATATATGTTAGTTGCCTTTCCTTACCTATTATGTATAAGGATTTATAGCATATATAGTTTATATCTCTTTAAAATGAAGATGGATGTGTTCATAAATATATATATATATATATATATATATATATATATATATATATATATATATATATATATATATATATATATATATATATATATGTAATAAAATAACTAGGTACCTACCTATACATTTTATTAAGTACTTACAAAAAGTACCTACATAAAACAGTTCTACCACAGATGGCGCATGCCTCTTCCATACCTATGTATCTCTTCATACATACCCGCCGATTATTCTAAATCCTAACCTGATCACTTCAAGTATTTTAAATACTTGATCATACAAAGTTTTCATTCTTATATTTATCATACATACAAATTTATTTACTAATACATACAATTTTATTAAAAAAATGTATGTATGAGTAAATTCATGAATTTGGAAGAGGCGAAGATTGTTTGCAAAGACTGATAGTTACGGCGTTCTATTCTCTCTGCCTACTCCTGCGACCAAGTGGCGTAATGGTTGCTTAAATAGTTATAATCATGATCTTGATATTGCAATAATTATTGTATCAATTTTATTTTGAACACAATGGCATTTGAACTGAGATCAAGAACCCGTCGTGAGATGTCAAAATTCTTTTGTATTTCGACAACGATATCTATTTTTACATTAGACTTATAGATACCCATATAATTCAAGTTTACGCGGAACACATTGACTCCGTATTTATATCGAGTCGTCAAAATCGCTAGTCAAAATAAACGTTTCTATTCACTAGGCAATATACGCGATTTAACACTTTGACTGCCAAAATCCGATATATCGACATTCGGTACTCTGACGAGAAATACCGGATCCGTCGAATCAGACGTCATTATTTATAAAAGTATCAGATACATTTTGTACAGTAGGTTAGGGATTCCTTCAGGGTTGTGCAAAAAATACGATTCATTTTATGTTTTTTTTTATTTCTTCAATAAGTTATTATTCATCGATATTTAAAATTAGATGATCATTCATTTGTTATAATTAAGGCCCAGCATTCGTTAAGTCGCAACTAAATTTTCTCTATACCCAGATAAAATTTTGTTTAATTGATTTCTTCCTTAAAAACCGTATCTGAGTTATTGAAAGGTAAGGAGTTAAAAAAAAAAATATATATATATATATACACATATATATATATATATATATATATATATATATATATATATATATATATATATATATATATATATATATATATATATATATATATATATATATATATATGTAATAAAATAACTAGGTACCTACCTATACATTTTATTAAGTACTTACAAATAGTACCTACACAAAACAGTTCCAGCTCAGAATAAAACAAAAGACTTCCGATAATATTATTAACTGTCAGAATCAGATAGATAGATAGATAGATAGATATAAAAATTATTATAAAGATAAATTAAGAATAAACTTTAATTACAAAGCAACACATTGTTTATTTTATTATTATACACCCACTTTACATATTATTTACACTTAATTTTCAAAAGGAAAATATTACCACGTTATAAAACGACAATTTTGTTAATTGGAAATGGATTATGAAACATTAGATGTATTAAAACAATTACTACAATATGTTCGGAGTGAGAGAGAAAAATTAGAAGATGATCAAAGAAAACGATTAGAAGATAATCAAAGAAGACGTGGAAATCTAAGAACTAGTGATAAAATTAAAGATAAAAGTCCATGTAAGATTTGTGAAAATTTAAATAAGGGAACTCGATATCACTCTGAAGCAACGTGCTGGTTTAAAACAAAAGAGGATGATAAGATTAATAATAAAAATGAAGATTTACAAATTACACAGAAACAGTGCTTGAAGAATGAAAATAAAAATAATGTGGAAAAAATTTCTACAAAATATAAAATAAAATATACTCCAGAAAAGAAAAATTTCGAAGCAGATTGTATGAGCAGGAATCCAGTATTAGAATCGAAGGAAAATGCAAATGAACAATTAAAAGTTGTAAATTTGGTTAAATTAGAAGATATTTTAAAAGATCAGAATAAAAATGAAGACATTCAAATAACACAGAAACAGTGCTTGAAAAATGAAAATAAAAATAAAGTAGAAAAAACTTCTACGAAAGATAAAATAAAATATACTCCAGGAAAGAAGAATTTAGAAGTAGATTGTCTAAGCAGGAATCCAGTATTAAAATCGAATGAAAATGCAGATGAACAATTAAAAGTTGTAAATTTGGTTAAATTAGAAGATAATTTAAAAGATCAGAATAAAAATAAAGACATACAAATAACACAGAAACAGTGCTTGAAAAATGAAAATAAAAATAAAGTAGAAAAAACTTCTACGAAAGATAAAATAAAATATTCTCCAGGAAAGAAGAATTTAGAAGTAGATTGTCTAAGCAGGAGTCCAGTATTAAACTCGAATGAAAATGCAGATGAACAATTAAAAGTTGTAAATTTGGTTAAATTAGAAGATACTTTAAGAGATCTGAATAAAAATGAAGGAATTCAAAAGAAAAAAAACAAAAGGATTGAAAAAAACTGTGTCTACATTAAAAGGGTCAAGAAGAAAAATAAGAAAGAAAAAAAAAGAACGGAAAAAAGAAAGAAAAAAAAAGAAAGAAAAAAAGATGGAAAAAAGAAAGAAAGAAAAAAAAAATAAAAAATTTTCATATCACTAAACTTATACCAGTCCCTTCACTACAAGAAGATGATCCGGAGGACGAGTGAAAATTTTACTATGAATTTTCATCCCCAAGGGGGGAGATGTAATAAAATAACTAGGTACCTACCTATACATTTTATCCTACCTATACATTTTATTAAGTACTTACAAAAAGTACCTACATAAAACAGTTCTACCACAGATGGCGCATGCGTCGCTCAGAATAAAACAAAAGACTTCCGATAATATTATTAACTGTCAGAATCAGATAGATAGATAGATAGATAGATATAAAAATTATTATAAAGATAAATTAAGAATAAACTTTAATTACAAAGCAACACATTGTTTATTTTATTATTATACACCCACTTTACATATTATTTACACTTAATTTTCAAAAGGAAAATATTACCACGTTATATATATATATATATATATATATATATATATATATATATATATATATATATATATATATATATATATATATATGTATATATATATATATACATATATATATATATATATATATATATATATATATATATATATATATATATATATATATATATATATATATATATGTATATATATATATATATGTACATATATATATATATATTTATATATATATATATATATATATATATATATATATATATATAAATATATATATATATATATATATATATATATATATATATATATATATATATATATATATATATATATATATATATATATATATACATATATATATATATATATATTTATATATATATATATATATGTATAAATATATATATATATATATATATATATATATATATATATATATATATATATATATATATATATATATATATATATATATATATATATATATATATATATATATATATATATATATATATAAATAAAGTTATTAAAGAGTGTGAATCGTCCTTAATCCTTTTCTCTCTGCCTAACCAGTAACTTTTCTGACAGTATGAATGACGGGAGATCATTGTGATGGAAGAACAATTACTTAACATGATAAAATTAAGCCAAGATGATGTGGCATTCAACTGATACAAAACACCCAAATCATCAGGGTAAATGTATTGTTTGATGCACACACATGGTATATGAACATGATATGAGACGAATAATAAAATACACATAACATGTAAATGAAAAATAGCACTAATAAAATATAATGACAGGAAGTCGTATAGTAAAAGAACAATGGGTATCCTATGGACCTTTCATTTGTAGAAAATCGTGCGTAATCGTGCGATTTTATGAAAAATCATCAAGAAATTGGTCTTCTTTTTCTTAAGCCCTGATCTAAACCTAAGTGGTGGTACAGGTTTTTCACTTCGAGGAAGCCGTGTAGTGGTTAGTTAGTTAGTTAGTTATTTTATAACAGTCTCAATTATTTGCATAGAATGCTCCAAGGAGATGATTTTCCTAAAGTAGAAATACTCATATGATGATCTGACAAAAAGGGTTGATACGTACGTAACGAAGACCATATAAAAATTGATACAGGCGGTCGAATAATCTCGCAAAAATATGCGGTGTAAACTTGACCAAATCAATACGCTACAGGTACTTGTTACCATGGCGACTCCATATTTTATTCAGTGCCTTCCCATAAACGTCAAACTTACGTGTTGACACCTATCAGAAATTCAGAGAATATTATAAACCCACGTAGATGTTTTGAAAACTCTCGTATTTGAAATGAAAGTGTGTCATTTTACGTCAAGATGAATTATTTAAACCCCATGTGAATTTAGAAACTAGACTATACTTTAATTGAAAAAAATGTAGGCAGGTACTTACACATTTCCATGTTTGTAGAATTATTATCAATTGTTTTCTACTAAATTATTTTCAAATACAAAAAAAAAATAATGTGTTTATTGATTATCACAAAAGACATTTTTGGTCATACGTAGCAAAACATATACTTTTAGTTGAAATAAAATTGGGTGTTGTTTTTGTTTTTTTTTAACTAACAGAAAAGGAATGATATTTATGGTATGTAAGTATCTTTAAAAAAAAAATTAAGCAATTATTTAGAATAGTATCATGCATACTTCTGTGTAAATGGTATTATGTATGGTATGGTAAAAAAAAATATCATAAATTTTATCACGAAAAAAATACACTTTCAAAAACATCCAGTAACAACATTTAATACAGAAAATACATGTGTATTCGTGCAATTAAGAATTAGAGTGATTTACTCGAATTTGTTTTAAAATATATCTTGATAAAACTGTGTTTAGATATTCAGCAGAAAAATAAATTGCTTTGAGACTTGATAACTTTTATGGAATTGTATATATTACAGTTTTTTTTAGATATAAACTCGCTCATGTATTAACTTCAATAAAAACTCCGAATTAAATAAATAAACCACATCCTTATAAACTGAAACGAAGAATAATATTTGGGGCCTGTGATTAACGCGAAAGAAAATGTGTAAGCAGCTTTTTTCTTTTGTGGGTTTATGGTGCTTCTGAGGGAGGGAATAAGGGTTAAAAGATTGCAGAGCTTTTCTCGCAAGAGATGAGATGATACATTAGAAAGGGGGGAAGACATTAACGAGATCAAAAATAAGGAAAGGGAATTATATAATGGGAAGAAACACTTTTTTCTGTCATTCTTACTTACTCAAAACAAGGAAAAAACATTTTTGGCCATACTGTTTGCCATAAAATAGCTATATTTGCTTTTACTAAAAAGTGTTCATGTAGGGTTATTAACAACATTTTGAGTGTGTCCAAATACTTGTTCACAAAATCTGGATTATCTCCAATTACAGGAGTTATTTTCATATTATTTTTCTAATATAAGAGTTTCTGCTTAGTAAAAAGCTTCTTTACATCTCACCAATAGATGTCTCTAGTGAAGTTCTAGTGAATCAAGAACAAGGTTTCTAAATTGGTTCATATAAACAGAACATCCAAGAATTTGAGTAGTGTGGTTGTCAATAATGGGTAGAATTGGTGAATGTTACACGTGTGTAAAGTGATCACTTAAACCAGCATATGACGGTCATCAGCCCCGTAAATGCCCAGACTTCAATATTCTTCTTCATCTTTGATGAGATGTCAAAAAAGAATAGGTTATTAACATTTTAAGCAAATTGGTCAAACGCATATTGTTTTTTTTTAAAATAGATAACTATTTTTATTATAACATTGATTGGTTTTGATATAAGTTGTTCAGTGCCCTATGCACCATTGTGTGCGGATAAGGGTTAGCAGAATAAAATAAATACACACAAACATTTCGATTTTATACTATTTTTGTAGACCTGGGTATCAAAAGGTAGTTAGTTGTAAGGTAAAGTGGGAACCCAGAAACTCTGACCACAACCAGATTTAAAACTAAATTATTTCTTGATTGATTATTTGATTCAAATGATGATATTCTTGATGATATTCAGTTAATTTTATGCTATTTTTGTTTTTTAACGGTTTTAAAATTTTAAAATATTTTAAAGAATTTAAAAAATGTAATTATTGGCACCTTAGATATTGGCACTAGCATTAGAATTTCAAAATTTAAAAAAAAAACTTTATATCGCTCACTCCTTTCAAGAACGTCATAAATAAAAATCGTCAATTTTCAGTTGTGCATGTTTTCCGGAATGCCCAGAAAATGTACTATATCCCAGCAAAAGAGGAATATTTTTGACGTAATATTTACCTGCTATAGGGCAGAAAGTATTGTTTTTGCATTTTGAAGAAAAAGTTTTGTTTGATTTTTTTTTTAAAACTAAATATTTTTCAAATGGAGAAAAAACCTTCAGGTTTTACCTAAAGTGATCTGTTGCACAGTAAAAAGTTCAGTAAGTGGCTTGATATTTATTTTTAATACATTGTATTATATTTTCAAACTTTAAAAACGTTCTCCTGAAAAATCAAGTATTTTGATTTATGACGTTCTTGAAAGGAGTGAGCGATATGTCAAATGTTAAAATAATCTATTTTCATTTTTGATAAGGATAAAGGTAAAATTTTGACAGATTAAAGTAATAACAAAATGTTACTTTCTAAGGGAAAAAACCATTACCGATTATGTAAAGAAATAAATTTCATGATATTAATAATACATAATTCGGTGAAAATACAGAATTTCATTGAAAAAATCCTAAGATCGAAGACGACAGCAATTCCTTTGGGAATTAAGACTTACGTCTTAGTCCTGGTTTTACCTCTTTTTCAATATACGTTCCAAGTCTTAAATCCAACAAACTGAGGTATTGAAATACCGTTACTTCCTCCAGGATTTTTTATTCGGCTTACGTTGGACAGATACTTTTAGAAGATTTAGGGCAGGACTTATATACCTATCCTAAAATATCCATATATCCTGACCAGTCTACCGAAGTGGTGTCAGGATACGAATTAGTAATATATCGTACTTTGTTCTTTGCCGTAAGTATTTTTTTCCTTGTTTCATTGAAGATTGCCGGCATGCCACCTATATTTTACTGACATCACCTTTACGCATTTACTATATAATTTTATGAAAAAGATTTACATGCGATATAAGGTTAGGTAAAATGTACACAGCAGCAAATTTGGAAGAAAAAAATATGGGCATTAAGCATTATTTGTTAGAAAAAAATATATTGACAATAAGTACAAAACATTAAAAATGTTTTTTTTATTCAGGCTGTCATGGACAGGGATTTCATAAGAAAGTTATTTATGTAACAACGTAGAGTAAATACATTATTATATTTAATAATCTTGGGATTTTAAAACTATTTGCGGATCTGGGTTGTCAGGAAATTAAGGTGACAGAAAAAATACGTATCTAATGGAAAAAGGAAAGACAATGTATCTGTTTAAGCAGTTAAAACGTTAACGACTCCCAGGCGTTGTGTTTCACTTTGGGAGCATAAGATAAGAATCGCTCAAAAAAATTGTAAAAAAATATACATAATTGTCTTAAAGTTTTTATTTTGTATACTATCAAGTAATTATCACATTACTTTTAAAAGATTTTATCGCCTCAACATACGAGACGTTGACGTATATTTTATAAGTAACGTGTAAAATTATCAACCTTTTTATGATATTTTTTTCAGACCAAAAAAACATCCGGTTTGTTCGGCATGGTTGGTCTAGCGTGGATAAGCTTTGCTATTTTCGCCAAATCTCATTGTTTGGTTAGTTTTCGACAATAATGTAACGCTGGAACAAAAACAACAGCTTTTTATGCGGATTTAGGAGATCTGTAGATAATATTATGTAAAATATAATACATTTTTTAGATGTTTATTGTATAGTATGTAGTAGACAGCAGGAAGTGTTGGGATATTTTATAGAGCGTTAGTGTTAAAATTTATTGGGAAAATATTCAATTTATGCTGATAAAATCGCGCACGTTGAATATAATGTTTCTATGTTATCTTCTTCGTGGAATAATTATGATATGTTTATTATTCTCTTTAATTTATAAAGAGTAACAATCAAAACATTACGATGTGAAACTTCCTTTGAGAGTTTGAATAATAAATGATAATATTTGTTACATTTTTTTTGTTTCTCGAAATCAACATATAATTGTTGATTAATTATTATTAAACCATATCCGCTCCGTATGTGAAGCATATGGAGTCCACAAACAGCCTCCAGGCTTTTCTGTAGGCTGCCAGCTCCCTTGCATCCTCCCTATCAGATCCGCGTCCCGAAGTACTGACGAGAATTGCCGACGAATTGTCAGCAGTGGCCGTCCTGGGCGGCGCGAATCTGATACCTTGTAAAGAGGCAAGCTTGATTAAGGCTCTCGGGAGGCATGCGGAGCACATGGCCAAGCCAATTGAATCGTCTTTTCTTAACGATAGTTGTGACCAAGATTTGCTGCGTCCTACGCCTTATCTCTTTATTCCTCACAAAGTCAAACCACCGCACGCCTAGTAGACACCTATTCTCAAAGCTAAGTACACGGCTGCTCTGGGCCGTTGTGAGGTGCCATGTTTCACAGTCGTGTAAGAGAATAGTCATCGGATCTATACTTGGTCTTCACCGAGTATAGATCCGATCTTCAGACAGCCTTCATAAATTAGTGATAATATTAATTATTTTTAAAATTTTTGCGAAATATACGAGATCAGCACCGTCGAGCCACTGTTTAGAGCTGCCCAAGACAGGAACAATTACTCTCAATTGATTTAAGTTAATTTCTGAAGTTAATTTTTATACGAATATATTCATGACGATATGGTTTTTTTAATGAACAAATTAGTGTTGATAAACACTTTAAAGGATTATTTAATAGCCGTATATTAATTCAGCAGACTATAAACAATGAATTAACCTTAAAAGCACGATTTCTAAATCTAGATTGTATTACATTCATTTAAAAAAATGGGCATAAAATTCCTAAATTGTACCCAATTATTCAACATGTTCAAGAATGGTTCGCGTCCTGTATAGTAGGGTACACAATGTTCTGTTTTACGATAACCCACTCTCTTTAAAACGTTAATTAAAGTAGAATAATTACATAATAAACTATGTGCACAGAAATAAATGGCACATGATTTGGACATTTAGACAGTCCATTTCGCAGACGGAAAGCTAAGCAGGATTTCCGCCGTTGAAACAATTCGCGATCATTTAGTGTTCGTATACGGACCATTTCAGCACTCTTACCCTACAAATGTACATATTGCTACAGGGTGGCGCAAAATTAATTACCCTATTGGAAGATGTTATAATTTTTGCAAATTGTGACGTACGTCAATCATATTTGACATTTGTAAATTAGAAAGCTGCAGTATACAATCAGATTAAAGGTGGTGCAAAATTAATCATCAGATTTTGTTTTAAAATATATTTTTTAATTAAATAAAAAAAATGTGCCATGGAAATCTTTATTTGGATGTTTACAATTTTTCTATTAAGTGGAAAAGATGATATTCGTCAAGTGGCTGCAGCCAGTATCAACATACACATTTGTGCCCGTTTTATCATTTTGATTGTATCCTGCAGCAGCTGTTAAGTTGATAAATGTCAAATATGATTAACGTACGACGTCATTTGCAAAAATTATAACATCTTCGGATAAGGTGATTAGTTTTACGTCACCCTGTATATATAATACCAGTTGGCTTAGTTGGTGTATCTAGCTCCTAAATGAAAAGATTACAATGCTATTGTAACGATATCAACTGAATAATGGGAAGGTACTCATTACATAATACAATACGCAGTCAGGATCGCCTAGAGAACTATAATTGCCTTGAGAACTATAATTCTAGTGTTCTAAATTGTTTTGGCAAATGAAAACTTTGTTCGGATTCCAGAGATTGAAACTAAAGTCAAAGAGACGGGAGTTCTCGTTCAAGAATACTTAGAAGGAAATCCGTATTCGTGTTTTCAGGGAGTACGTACAAGTTTCTTACATGTCTACACGTGAAAATCTATGTTGGGTATTAATCTATGGCGTAATCATTGTGATTAATCATGAAGAATCACATGAATGTTCTCCCTCTAAAAGCACTTATTTAGTCATATAGTATATCTCTTATAAAAAATAATCATTTATTGAATGGTACCTACATGTACTCAAAACATATTTTTTTCTTTTCATTTAATTTCATCCATTGGTTAAAAAATACATACGAACTCATGTTCGATCAGTGATCATTCAAAAATGATCATTCATCATATTGTGGGTGTACTGGCAAAAAACGTTAACGCGAAAATATGCAATTTTGACTTATTGATGCATATTATAAAGTTTTCAATGTTCTATAAACTGGCAAAATACACTAAGTAGTTTGAAATGTCACATATATTATATGCGGTTTTGAAAGTAAACTCAACTTTAAGTTAATTTAGGAAAAAAAGTCTGGAATGTAGGGGGTAAAATTGAAAGTGAACTACAATACTTTCCTAATATGGGCGATTGAATTCAATAACTTGGTTCTTTTATTCGTTCATTTAAAGCGTATCGTGCTAATCAAAGAGCTAATTTCGTTGCGTATTACGCATTTCTAGCTGCTAATATATTTGACTTAAAAATCTCAAGCTGGAAAGAAATACGTACCATAAAGCCGCTTGTGCACTACACGGAAAAATAAAAGCGACTACGACAGTTTAGTGATTGAAATTCCGGGTAGTGGACAAGCGCCCTAAGGGCGCTAAGGGCGCTAAGGGCGCTTGTCCACTACCCGGAATTTTACCATCCGGCAGTCCGGTTTTAAAAAATTAAAGCGACTACGACAGTTTAGCTTGATCGAATTTACGCGCAACGAACAAATAAACATATGCAGCGATCCGAAGAAAGATGGACAAAAGCACAAGCCGATCCAAGCCAATCATCGTTTTAAAACGCTAACTGACGTGCCGGATGGTAAACTTACGTGTAATTACAAACCGTGTAGTGTACAAACGCCCTAACAGTTACCTTTCGGACCTTCGGCTTAAACGGACACCCCTCCCTCTATTAGTCCGTTATATCGAGGTTTTGCTCTAAGTTTAAGTCATAATAATGTGTTTTCAACCCATGATTTGAAAATTGTTTGAAATTTTGTTTTAAAACAATCGCGTATTCCGATTTCCTGTAAGAGCCGCAAGACTCACAACATGCTTAAATATACATGAATACATATTTTCTCTTTCTTATTTATAAATATTATTTGGAATAAATAATTAATCTTAAATGTCACAGCGACCTCTTCTGCCTCTCCAGATCTCCAGAAATTTATATTAGACTGTCGTTTTGAAATAAGAAAATTAATGATCTTTGTCAAAGAAGATTGATTTGAGGCACCTTTTTACCATTTTACCGAAGTGACATATTATTCATCTTCATCAGTCGGTTCTGAATACCAGTTGCTAAGACTTAGAATTACAAATGCTTCATTTAATTCTACATAAATAAAAATGTTAATGTTCGTTTGTTCGAAATCTTAAATCTTCTAAATTGATTAATCGATTGCATTAAAATTACAGGTAAAAACACCTGTGATAGGTGTTTCAACCTGTTACAGTAAAAAAATAATATTAAAAATAAGTCCTACAATTGGAGATAATCCAGATTTGTGAACAAGTATTTGAACACACTCAAAATGTTGCAAATACATTTTTTAAAATGTAGATTTACCACAATTGCAGCGCCATCTGTTTTAGTAGCATAATATTAACGCATGTAAACCAGATCATGGCAGAAAGCATGTTTCTTATTATTTCATTGTTTTTTTTAAAATATTTTCATTGCTTCAAATGCATTGTGAAATGAAACTAATATATTTTTTAAAATAAATGTAAAAATTGAGAAACTTTATTTTTTACAAGAAAATGGTTTTACTCGCTGAAAATTTGAACACATCCGAAACCTATACTAAAAATTACTGAAATTGAAGGTTTGATGATAGATCTAAGACGAGTCGCATAACATAATTTCAATTTTTATTTTTAATCGTTATTTTTAAATTGATCGTTAATTTTTTTACAGAATAAACTTGTAGGCTTGTGTATTTACAGTGTAAATAAGACATTCATACCATTTTTACTTTAAAATCTAGCTAGTTATATTTCCTAGTTAGAGTACATATACCTAGTTAGAATACATGTCTAACCCTGGTGATAAGATTCTTGTCAAAACCGGTAGGAGAATAAATGTAGGTTCCTACCAATAAAAAAGTAATTAAAAACAGCTATTTTTTGACATCTCTTCAAAGATGATGAAGTCTGGGCATTTACGAGGCTGACGACCGTCATAGGCTGGTTTAAGTGATTACTTTACACACGTGTAACGTTCACCAATTCTACACACTCAAAATGTTGTAAAAACAAAGTTGTTTTATTTTATAAAGTTTACAAAATGTGCCATTAAGTATTAGCAAAAAACATTCAAGAAAGTTATGTTTCATTGTGTTTTTAAACGAATTCGAATACTTTGTTATCCTCCATAACGCGACACGTACCGTAGAACAGGGCTACTTGAACTTTGATGTGTTACTTGAGCCCAGTACAAAAAAGAGATTTAAATCTGTATTAGGTCTACAATAATGAACGTATCGGGACAATAAGTGTCACCTGTCAGAGAAACAATCAATCATGTCGATACGTTCATTTTTGTAGACCAAATACAGATATAATAAAATATTTTTTTGTACTGGGCTCAAGTAACACATTAAAGTTCAAGTAGCCCCGTTCTACGGTACCTACCGTAGAATTTTCTTCTTTCCCCATATCCATATATATATTTTTGGAATAAAATGGGTTACCGATATTTTTTTAGTGACGTATATTTTGACAGCTTCGATTCTTTGAAATACGTTAAGTGAACCTACAAATAAATGTATGTCAAAGTAAAATAGTCAGCGACTGCCTGCGTCATTCCCATCTGCGCAACGCATTAGTCTTGGCATACTGGCATTGCCATCATCGTATTAAGATTATTTTTAAATCAATATATTTTTCCATCAACGATCTCACAACATATTGACGTTTATAGTTCATAATGATGAAATTAAAATGAATCATTCTTCAAAGAAAAGTTATGAAGAAATCTGCGATTCTAATATAAATTTAAATACAACATTTTTAGTGTGTTCAAATACAAGTATTTTACAAATCTGGATTATCTACGTAAAGTTAAGTTATTTTTTACATCTCAACATAGATGATGAAGAATATGGAAATCTAGGCATTTACGAGGCTTACGACCGTCATAGGCTGGTTTAAATGACTTATTTATTTTTTTACAAAAATGTTAATAATATCAGTATATGACCACTCACCGTTGAGTATATATATTTACTAATATTATTTAAAAAAATGTAAAAAAATAAATAAGTAAAAATGACTTACCACAAAGTAAATGCTTTAAATATTAATAATATCTAGAATATGGTTAAAATCACTTTACACACCTGTAATACTTACCAATTCTACCCATGATTGACTACCACAATACTCAAATTCTTGGAACTTCTATATATATGTTGATTAATCTCGAAACATAGTGCTTGCATCACTAAAACTTCACTAGAGACATCTATGGTAGGATGAGAGAAGCTTTCCATTGAGCAGAAACTCTTTTATTTGCATGTACGGTCCGAATCCTGGATTATAATCACATACATGAGAAACGCCAGAAAATATAATTTTCATTTTTATTATTTTAGCTTATAATTTGACCAGTTAATTTATTTACAACATTTTGAGTGTGCCCAAATACTTGTTTACAAATCTGGATTACCTTCAAGTATAGGAGTTATTTTTCATATGATTTTTTTTGACATCTCATCAAAGATGAAGAAGATCTTCTTCATCTTTGATGACATGTCAATAAAATAATATGAAAAATAACTCCTATAATTGGAGATAATCCAGATTTGTGAACAAGTATTTGGACACACTCAAAATGTTGTAAAGATGAATAAGAGTGTTCAGATAGGGATATTTTTTAATTTAAAAGCCTCCTCTCTTTTACGAGTGGAGGCTATGATAAGGGATAGGGATATAGAAGTCTGGATATTTACAGGGTTAACGATCTGCCATTGTATGGTTTTAGTAATACTTTGTACTCTGTGCAACATACATCATTCTACCCAAAATGGACAGCGACATTATTCAAATTTGGGAAATAATAACTGCATTTTTCGAATAAAACCTTTTTTACGACATACGAGTATATGGTTGAAATTAGTATGTTCTGGAATAGTGTAAATAAAATAAAAATATAAAATTGAACTCGCTTTATATCTAAAATAATTTCCAGAACGTTTAAAGAAAATATGTTTCCAATTACATTTTTGACAGGTTTCCTATAATACACGTACATAGTTTGAAATCAGTATCCTATTTTGTTGCCCCGATTTATTTTATCGCAGAATCAGTGAATGATTTTTACTCACTTAATGGGGAATGTATCCAGGCTTAAGAGGAATAGAATAAAATTAAGTTGATATTAATTAATACGAATTTAATTTATCTCAATTACTGGTTCGACTCTAACGTAATTGAGTTAATAGAGATAAAAATAATAATGCTGGCTTCTTAATAGTTTATGAAGGCGCTTTCATGGAGTACTGGAAAGTTAATTGCTTTTCTTACAGTATTACAGAGTATTACACAAATAGTTTGAAATTGAAACTGACGTTGCATTGTTATATCCAGTATTATAAACTCTCACACTCACACAAACACACACACACACACATACGAACGCACACACACACGCACACACACACACACACACACACACGCACGCACGCACACACAGACACACACAGACACACACACGAACGCACACACACGAACGCACACACAGACACACAGACACACAGACACACAGACACACAGACACACACAGACACACACACAGACACACACAGATACACACAGACACACACACACACAGACACACACAGACACACACATACACACACAGACACACACAGACACACACAGACACACACAGACACACACAGACACACACAAACATACACATGAACCATTTTGTATGGGTGTAATAAATTTTAATTTAATTTAATCTTATTTGGAAATTTTACAGAAGAGTAACATCAAGTTATATACATATGTTTGTACTACATATTTGAGTATTACAAAACAAGTATTGTATTATTCCAATTACAAAATTTCCCATTTGTAAAAATACCTGGAAGAAGGACGAGAGGGAGGAAATTGGGAGAGGGAAAATCAAATCCCAAGCCAAGGAATGAACAGGATAACGCCACATCTACATGGTGTTTCATCACAGAAAAAAAAATATTTATCAAAATATTCAATTTCTCATCTCTAGCCCTAATTCTTAGCCAATGATATTTTCATATTTAGTCTTAATTCTTAGCCAATGATATTCTCATATTTAGTCTTAATTCTTAGTCAATGATATTCTCATATTTAGTCTTAATTCTTAGTCAATGATATTCTCATATTTCCTCTTAATTCTTAGTCAATGATATTCTCATATTTAGTCTTAATTCTTACTCAATGATATTCTCATATTTAGTCTTAATTCTTAGTCAATGATATTCTCATATTTCCTCTTAATTTTTAGTCAATGATATTCTCATATTTAGTCTTAATTCTTAGTCAATGATATTCTCATATTTCCTCTTAATTCTTAGTCAATGATATTCTCATATTTAGTCTTAATTCTTACTCAATGATATTCTCATATTTAGTCTTAATTCTTAGTCAATGATATTCTCATATTTCCTCTTAATTCTTAGTCAATGATATTCTCATATTTCCTCTTAATTCTTAGTCATTGATATTCTCATATTTAGTCTTAATTCTTAGTCAATGATATTCTCATATTTAGTCTTAATTCTTAGTCAATTATATTCTCATATTTAGTCTTAATTCTTAGTCAATGATATTCTCATATTTAGTCTTAATTCTTAGTCAATGATATTCTCATATTTAGTCTTAATTCTTACTCAATGATATTCTCATAATTCAGAGTTGAAGTAACGTCCAATGAAAGCACGCACTTCAATTAGTGCCGCCACTGGCCCGTGACGAAGCGTGGGAAGATAATTTAGTAAATTGGAATAGTAACTCGACTAATAGACATTTCATACAGTAACCCTTCTGATTCCCGCCTATTCTGTCTCCTATGTCTCTCTACGCTGTTCTACATGGCCTCCTGCGGGCGCCATATTGGATCGACCTAAAAGTTATATTACATAAATACATATATTATTTAATGCATAAAAATATTATTGTTTTACACATAAAAATTCCAATTCTGATAAAACATGAATTAATAATAAACTCCTATAATTGGAGATAATCCAGATTTGTGAACAAGTACAGTATCTACTCAATGAATTAGGGCCACGCAGAATTTCGCGCAATTTCTCAATTCAAACAGGAATAACTCAGAGAAAACCTTGAATAAAACAACATTGAATTTTATTTACACATGAACACTTTATTACGCTTAAATTATGCATATATATTCATATAAATATAGTTAGTATTTAGTATTTCCACCTTTGGCAGAAATAACTGCCTCAATTCTTTTTGGCATACTTAAAATGCACTGTTTTATCATGTTTTTTATTTCTTCGTCTTCTGACCGAATTTTTTGAATATTTTTTTTTAGACAGTCTACTGTCGGATTTGGAAACGAGTTTACCTTATTTTTTAACATGCTCCATACGTTTTCTATAGGATTAAGGTCCGGAAAATTTCCAGGCCAGGGGAGCAAAGGCAGATTTTTGTTAGACAAAAATTTTATTATTGATTTAGCCCGGTGGCAAGGTCCTGGCCCTGCATGAAGGTGTATGGACCTTCTGTTGGGTCGAGTGTATGGTAGAAGGGCAATAAAATTCGTTCGAAGACCTGCTTATAGGAATTTTGGTTCATTGTTCCTTCCACGAAAAACAACGGCCCAGGTAAATTGTTAATAATACATGACCATATCATTGTTGCAGGGGGGTGTTTGATAACTTTTACCACACAGGCCTCATTGTAACGTTCCATTGGTGTTCTCCTGACGAATCGACGGCTCTCTGTCACGGCTTCTAACCGGCACTCATCACTAAAGATGACCTGAAAAATAATGAAAATTTAAGTTTAATTCAAATATATAAGTTTATTTACTAAAATGATATGTTGAAAATTCAATTAAAATAAATACCTTTTTCCAATCATCTACCGAGTAATTTCGATGTAGCCTGGCCCATTTTAATCGATCCGCTTTCATTCGTGGTGTCAATTTTGGTACTTTTACAGGGCGCTTGCATTTCAGATTTACTTCGTAAAGACGTCGCCTCAGTGTTGATACCGATATATTTATACCCTCTTCTTCCAATTTTATTTTTAATGTTTTTGCTGATGCACTACGGTTTTCTAAGGCACTTTGAACGATTTTTCGATCAGTCCTCGGTGTTGTTTTTCTAATCCTACGACAGTTCTTTCGCCGATTGCTGGTGGCGGGTGACTGATTTTTTATTGATTTTGAAATTCTGTCCACTGTTTGACGAGAAACGTTTTCTTTTTTTGAAATTTCTCTATTAGATAGTATTTCTAATTTCAGTAGCACTATAACACTAGACTTTTTTTCCTCGGAAATGTCTTTACTTTTTCCCATTTTGTCCTTTTCAAAAAAAACACTTGTGTTTACAAAAAAATTTTATACTTTATTAACTGAAATTAAAAATTAAGTTTTTTTCACAAAACACGATAACTATATAACCTCTCTGAACAAAACAACAACCAGAACTCAAGAAACTTCACTAATAAATGAGATAAGACTATTTTTTGAACTTTCAATTATCTGTCTACCTGTGCTAATTAGAGACCTTTCTCAGAAAAAGGGTTTGAAATTTTGTAAAGGCTTTAATGATCCAGGTATATTTTACATATTATTGAAGGTAATATACATGATATTAGATATCAATAGAAAACTTAAAGTATTTATGTAAAATAAATATAATAATCCAAAAGATTTCAGAGTATTCAAAAAAATAATGGGTGGCCCTAATTCATTGAGTAGATACTGTATTTGGACACACTCAAAAGGTTGCAAAGATATATAAGATTATTCAGATAGGGATATTTTTTAATTTAAAAGCCTCCTCTCTTTTACGAGTGGAGTTATACAGAGTATAAAGTATTACTTAAACCATTCAATCACAGATCTTAAGCCCTGTAAATATTTAGACTTCTATATCCCTATCACTAAGTGATCCCTATCACTAAGTGATAGGGATATAGAAGTCTAAATATTTACAGGGCTTACGATCTGTGATTGAATGGTTTAAGTAATACTTTATACTCTGTTAACATAACATACATCATTTTACCCTCGATGGACAACGACATTGTTCAAATTTGGGAAATAACAACTGCATTTTTCGTGTAAAACCTTTTTTAGGACATACGAGTATATGGTTGAAATTAGTATGTTCTGGAATAATATAATATGCTCGACAGTTGAAAAAACTAATAATATTAAATACCGATAAATTCTGATGAAACATTAATATATAATATGTTGTTTCAAAATACGTCACCATTTCTATCTACAATATATTTCCTTTTACAAAAAGTCCCGTTCCTTAACCCCCCTCCCCTCTATTTATCACCCTACCAACCTCTATATACATATATATATATATATATATATATATATATATATATATATATATATATATATATATATATATATATATATATATATATATATATATATGTATGCAATATAATTTTAAAATTATTTTCCTAATAAATGTATGTTAACTAATTCTGAATGAATCTTACCTATGTTCAATTGAAGAAAGCTATGTACTTCCCAAATTCACCACCGTCCTCCAAAATCTATCATAATTATAACTATATAATCGAAATCTATCATAATTATAACTAACAAAAATTATTAATTAAACAAAAATAATAACTAATTAAAAAATTATTGCAATATCAATCGGTGAATGAAAACATCTGTTAGTTTTCAAAAACTAGTCGTAAAAAAACTCATTAAGTGGTATAATACAACATGTGTAAATTAAAAAAAAAAGTAAATATCATTTCTGATCTTCTTCTTACCCTTATTCGCATCCAATGGTGCTAAGGGACTGCATCGTATAGAAGCAGTATTATCTTAATGGTTAAATACACGAAAGAAAGGTGATGAGCCTTCCTCATTAGTTTCTAGTCCAGGGTCATATTAAATAAAAATTTGACATAAATATAAGTGATTACATCATTTTATTTTACATTGATATCGACATCTCAACCTATGGTGAATTGTTTTAAAACATAGTCTTCTTCATCTATATGAAGAAGATTATGTTTTTACACACTTCATGTTTTTCTGGCTCTCCTGTTTCAACCGCCATAGAATCAAATAGCATATACTCCTTCGCTATATGAAGTGAAGCAGTAGATATGTACATTGTGACCCCAAAAGCATGTCTTGCCAAGATATTCCAGTTAACTTTAACCCTCTGAATCCTAATCTATTGTTATATAAGTGTAAATGTAAAATTAGGTAACTTAAAAAATTAAAATGAGGTAACTTACGAAATAATTATTTTGAGAAATAAATCTTTTTATTTCTCAAAATAATATATCAATATGATCCACAAAGTTAATGCTTTCAATATTCAAAACACAAATGATGATAACTTTCTTTTCCCATTTGACATACTTATTATCATCAATTTGTAGTTTTCATCAAGTATAACACAAAATATAAATTATAATTTATCTTTGAAGCAATACCTTTGTGATTTTCCATTTAACATATAATTAAAATAAAACTTTGTTTTAAAATCACTTTAACTATAGTGATTTAATTTATAGTGATTTTAAAACAAAGTTAGATTTTAATTATAAAATATAAAGTAGGTGCTTAATTAATACAATAGTAATGTTTTAACTCTGATTACAAACAGCTGTACGAGTATAAGGTATCAAAGTTTTGACCTATCACCTATCACTAGTCTGAATTTGGTTGGTTGAAAGATATTGTTTTTTAGCCCGCCAATGTACATATTTGTTTTCTGTATATGAAGTTAAAATTATAAAAAAAATACATATTAAATAAATTAAATGCATTTGTCGGATGACGTTAACAAGACCACAAACTTACCATTCTTTACAATTTAATTTCTGGGCTAATAGATCGGGACTCATTGCATAGTAGATAATAATAATAGCCGGGCCGATGGATCTTCCCAGTAGGAATGAAAGGGTTAACTACATAATGTAGGTGCCTCAATGCACCCGAACTAAGCAAATACATTCATGCCGGTTTGGTATGACCAATGGCTAATTCCGATCCGGTATTGATCTCTTTTTCTTCCGTTAAAACTACCCTTTCATAAAAATATATTATTTTCTATAAAATAATGACTTTGAAACAATAATAAAATTATTTCCGCTAGTACCCTTTCTTAAGTGAGTTAATAAACCAATGTAAACACGTCCATTTATCATAAAAATGGTGGTCCATGCCAGAAATATACAGCATCATAAAGACCGCTATGAGATAAGCTTTTAATTCAAAATAATGGTTGGATTTTTGTATGGCCCTCATCACACGATCAGTGTATGAGAATGCGGGGTGACTTAAGTGTTTTTAATGAAATCAGACAAAAGTTGCCATGAATGGATATATTTTTAAAAAATAATTTATGATATTAAACCAACGAATGATACGTTTTGATATATAAAGATAACATTGTATGTTGAATTATCAAAAAAATAATAATTAGTGACATAAAAAAATCCACATACATGTTCTAGAAAAATGTACCTATTGCTTGTTCAAAGAATAAAAAATCTTACATAGTTATAAATATTATAATATTTTAACGTTTTTTTTACCAATTGATAACTGAGTATATTGAAGAAACGAACAGATACGTGTTTGAAAATCAGTAAATATATTTTTTTTATTTGTAATATTTACAGCATTTACTTAGTGATTTTTTTTAAATTAAAATTTTTAATTTTTACAAAAATTTCAGTAATATAAGTATATAACCACTTTTCAAGATTTTAATCTACTAGTTTCGAGAAGTACCCGTCTCTTCGTCAGGACAATCACTACACCAGTATGCAAACAATACTGCACGTGAATATCATAGTAATATTCACATACTAACAACTAAACAAAATATTCATTACATACGTTTTTAGTCGACTCGAGGACTAACATGCACTAACGACCGCGGAAAAATATGCAATAAAAGAATAACATGCAATTTTCGACCTTTGGTGCACGTTGTTCTGCGATCATTGGTAAATTTTTATTTTATTATTTATTCAATCTTAAGGTGTCTCAACTTGTGTCTCAACAAATGAATCAGGTATTATTAGTCCCTTTTTAAGCCCTTGGATGCTCAGACTTCCATATTCTTTCATAAAAAAGGGAAGAATGGCGTATGTTTCTCATCAATTTGAGAACTTTTAAAATTGACATCTCATCATCCGTAGGGTGAATAACCAGAACCCGAAACAATGAATTAAACTAACTAAATAACCATCACGCCGCTTCTCCGCAGGGATAGGCAGAGAGACTGTCTTTGCAAACATTCTTTGCCTCTTCTACATTCATGCATCTCCTCATACATACTTGACGATTATTACGACTCCTGACCCGGCCGCTTTCAAGTATTTGACATACCTGATTGTGCCAAGTTTTCCTCGGTCTTCCTTTGCTTCTTTTTCCAACCACATTCGCCTCATAAATTTGTTTAACCGTTCTTTCCTCACTCATACGTTCCACATGTCCAAACCATCTCAACACACCTTTCTTAATTTTATCAATAATGCTTATCTCAGCCTTGCAATAAATTATATTAGTATTTTTATTATTTATTAAATTTCTATATCGTGTACAATGACTCCATGGCGTTGAGGGCTCGAATTGGGCCTCGTGTATGGAAATATGAATGGAAATAAATCACCTAACTTTATTACAAGTTAGCATTAATGTAACCGAGCGCAGGACATGTTCTAGTGGTAGCATAGAACATGGATAAAGGAAGCACGCTCTCCTGACACGTGACTGTGTAATGGACCGGACGTGTTTCCGAGATATTACCTATTTTTTCATGTCTTGTGTCATGATTTTGCCATATATATATATATTTTAGTCATACAGGAGAAAGTGACCAAGTGCATTTTTTACAAAAACGTGATCATTGACTGTTTGATATCTTACTACCTTAATATTGCCCTGAAAACATCCCAAAGGATTTTAAACTTGGAAGTATAATATATTGACTTGGTAAAAATTACTAAATGCATTGATGTTTATTTTCTTGCCAAGCAAAAGTGACTTAAATGGCCCTCCTGAACATTTTACGTGTTGTTAGTTGGTCACTTTCTCCTGTACGACTACGATATGTACATATATTTTATTAAACATTTGTTTTTATTATGAAACCGGCAAAAACAAGGATGAAAGCAGAGTGAACGCCGTTGAAATGCGTTCCCGCAGACGAATGTGTGGAAAAATCGTTGTATGATTTGATTTTGATTTGTATGAATTAAAAACGAAGATATTAGAAAATAATTTAAGGCTAAAATGTGATATGTACACGTGGAGGTATTGGATTATGAGAGAATTAATACAAATGTATATTTGGTGAATGTGAACGGAAGAACAGAACGAGGACGGCCGCAAAAGACTTCGACCAGATCAATCAGAACCTAAAATCTGGTGATGTTGAAAGTCTACGAAACGGGAGGGATGTACGATGTGTATGATGTATGGACGTGATGGAAGCTAGGAGTATATGTCAGGACAGAAGAGTGTGGCGTTCCATCCTCTCTGTCTACCCCTACGGGGAAACGGTGCGATGGTAGTCGTAATAGTCATAATAATTTTGGAAATGAAGACAAGCATATAACAGTCGCCGACACCATATTGTTAAGAGCTAGTGTAAATATAAAAAAAATAAAATGTTTATTATGTGAATATTCAAAGAATCCCCAATTTACTAAAACAAACACTGCCGAACAATGTGGAATGTATACATTTTTGAAACATAATTTGAAAGATAAATATTAAAAGGTTTTGTTTCAGTTTTTCGTAAAATGATGTATGGTAGGTGGTCAATTTTAACCGTACGAAATAGTTTAACCGGTGGTCAATTTTAACCGTAGTGTGTAGTTAGTAGTTAGTACCCTACAAAACAATTTTTTTGTGCGGACGTTTGGGTATAACTCGTTAATCTACATTAGGGCTTAACGCACGATACCCGTTGCATTCATATTTCATTAATACTTGAATTCAAACATTTTTGACATCTCAACATAGCTGAAGAAGAATATGGAAGTCTGGGTTTTTACAGGGCTTATGACCTGTCATACAACTACTCTACTGCGTCTGTCGTGATAATAATATAATAATAATAAAACCCTTATCCGCACCCCAATGGTGCATAGGGCACTGTGTCATATAAACGCAGTGTTATCTTGTTCGTTTACACATGAAGTGTGAACCATCTATGGTCAAATTTTGTATTTGTTTTTATATGCAGAGACTTTAATGAAATGTATGTAAAATTATTTTGGCATTAAAATCCAAAATTTGTGAACAAATATTTGGACGCACTCACAATATCGTGAAAATGATATTCGACTTTTCAATATTAGACAAGATTTATACCATGAAAAATTATTACATTTGGACATCTCAATATAGATAAAGAAGAATACGGAAGTCTGCGTGTTTACAGTGCTTACGACCTGTCATAGGCTGGTTAAGTGATCACTTTACACAAGTACAACATTCAATAATCCTACACATGATTGACTACCAACACTAATTCAATTCTACGAACTTCTATATATGTATGTATATATATATATATATATATATATATATATATATATATATATATATATATATATATATATATATATATATATATATATATATATATATATATATATATATATATATATATATATATATATATATATATATATATATATATATATATATATATATATATATATATATATATATATATATATATTTATATAAATATATATATATATATATATATATATATATATATATATATATATATATATATATATATATATATATATATATATATATATATATATATATATATATATATATATATATATATATATATATATTGATCAGTCTAGTGTTACAGTACATATCTAGAGTTCACAACAGCCATGTATATTGGATTGAGGAAACGTTTTATTCTCTAGAGACTCTTTTATTTGTATGTAATGTCCAAATCTTGGATAACATTCATGTCAAAAATGTATATAACTCTCAAGTTGAAATGATCAATAATTGTGAACAAGTTTTTGGACACACTCAAAATGTTGTAAACTTGATTTTAATATTGTGCATATCTTTTTATTCATTTTACAAATTTCATTTATTTTCCATGAAAATGAGAAATGAAATGGCGCCATTTATATCGGCGAGGAGATTATACGATTGTAGTTCGACGGTTTACCGTGTTCGACGGTTTACCGTTAGAGGTCAGTAATAGCTGCTAAAAACAATTTTTGTGCCGCTTCTGAAAATTCACTTGCGGAAAAATTCGCAAGGTTAATAAAAACCCACCTTATTAATTTCTTATTCTAAGAAATAATTAAGATTGAAGATTTTTAATCCTTTATTTCTTTATTGAACAAATTATATTTTGATTCCAGACAACTTTTACTTTTTGATGAAGATAGTAACTTGTAATATTGCACACAATAAATTAAAAATACTTTATTAAAAATAATTTTACATGTTTATTAAACTTTTGATAGTTTTGCTAAAAAAATTGTTATCTTCATACAGAAGTGCCAATTTTTAAATAATAAAACAATAAATCAATAATTAAAATTAGTAAAAATAAAAATCTAGTTTGGTTGAAAAAAGCATAATAATATAATTCTATTTAAAATATATGTATCGTAGTCATACAGTAGAAAGTGACCAAATGCATTTTTTTACAAAAATGTGATCATTGACTATTTGATATATTACTAGCTTAATATTGCCCTGAAAAAACCCAAAGGATTTTAAACTTGGAAGTATAATATATTGACTTGGTAAAATGACTAACTGCATTGATGTTCATTTTATTGCCAAGCAAAATTGACTTAAATAGCCCTCCTAAATGTTTTACGTTTTGTTAGTTGGTCACCTTCTCCTGTATGACTACAATATATGTATATATATATATATATATATATATATATATATATATATATATATATATATATATATATATATATATATATATATATAAATATTTATATATATATATATATATATATATATATATATATATATATATATATATATATATATATATATATTATATATATATATATATATATATATATATATATATATATATATATATATATATATATATATATATATATATATATATATATATATATATATATATATACATATATATGTTTATCTACTATTTATATATTTTTAGCCATAATGCTTAGGTAAAATTTCACATCAAACCATAATGTATTTTTTTTCATAACGACAAACATCAATAAAAATATTTTGAAATGCAACAATAAATCCGTCAGCCAACCGTTCAATGCGATTTGTCTATTAAAATAATAATTTCTTTTCTTCATAATGTGTACAACGCTACTGTCGTAGAAAGGTACCTAAAATACCCGCGCAATTTTCTTAAAATACTTAGTTTTCTAAACAAATGATATTATTTTTAAGAATATTAGTTCTTAATAGAAGCATTTGGACGTTGTTATATTCTGACTTATGTTATATCTTAAATTCTGATAAGCACTATATTTTCCAATTCTTTTAACGTGTCAATTTAAAGAACGCTCTGAATTTTGTAAACCTTCTGAACATCTCAAGGTAGGTGAGGTAAGTAACCGTCGTAAATATTTTAAATGGAGCATCTTTTGAACGGTATTCATGTCGCATTTTCTTCCTTAGCAAGAAAAGTAGGACAGAATATTAGTGGCCTCAATTTGTCTTCATTTTTGTCTAGGTACCATAAATATAAAATAATGTTTTGGAAACGATTGGATAGATATACGATGCAAAATAAACGTTAAAAATATAGTTAAGTCCTTTATTGGTATACAGTGTAATGGTCAGCACGATCGGCTACCGTGCTGGTGGTCCCGGGTTCGAATCCCAGGGTGGGATCCAATAAAAATATGTGATTTTATCTGTAATATTTATTTAATATTACCCTGGACTGGTGCCTTAGACAGAGGGCTGATCACCTCTCCTTTACGTGTTAACGATCAAGATTAAATTGTATTTATATGATGCAGTGCCCTATGCATCATGGGGTCCGAATAAAAATTTTAATATTAAAATAATTGGTACATAATAATTAATTTAGTTGGTAAAATCAGATATTGGTGTATTGAATCAACCCCCATCAACCCTTCAGTGATATTTTTTATTCCATTGTGCATTAAAAAGATACATTCGCATATTTATGTTTTGTACAATTATTGGTTGAGAAATAAATTGAATGTGTACCATAAAAAAAGGTTTGTAAAAAATAAAAAAATACATTAGATTTCTAAAATGTATTTAAAAAAAACATAAATTTCATGAGACATTTAAATATATAACGCTATTTGATACTCATTTTTCCGTATTGTTCCTCTTATAGAATTGAGAAGCACCATGCACCAAATGATTTTTTAAAAAATATTTAAAATCTCATAGATATTCATGAACGTAAAAGGAAAGACACGAAATTACTGAATTCAACATTAAATTCCTGAATCGTTAATTAGCGTCGATAAATATTGTAGATGTGACATTTTTTAAATTCATAAAAATCTTAAAAACAGCATCCCAACGCATGAATTTAAATCGAATATTTATAACAAAAAACGAATTTACCGGTCTTCTAAAAAATATTGTGTTCATATCATCGATATAGGTTCTGTGATATGACGGCACGTTTAATTTTTATGGTCTTCACCATTTGTGGCTATTTCTTTTTTTATTACATAAAAGGGTCGGCAATTGATCAAATAACCTACCCTAAGGCCTTTCAAATATTCCAACGGACCCCCATTGAGTTGCTCTTAATACAAAACCGACTCAACACCCGAATGTAATGTTGTATTCCCGGCTATCGTAAATATTACACTTTCGGTTGTTTTTCTGAACCCCTTTATTCGAGTTATCTTTTACCCCTTCACTTTTTGCCCCGAGTTTCCACTCATCATCAAATTTCTATAGACGAAGGGTCGGATATAGTAATTATGTAAACGAGTATTTCGGTTAATTATTATTGTTTTATTTTTTTATTTTATTTGCTTGAACGCGTAAAAGGCTTTTGCGTCGATTTACACGTAAAGGTCGCTATATTAAATTATAAATAAAACACTTGTTTTTTTCTATCACTTGCGTATTACATTTTAACGATTATGTAGTTTTGAAGGCTACAGATGCTACGGGTTTTAATATAAACTAGAAACTATTCGTTAAAATATAATACTAAAGTGGGAAAAAACAAGCGTTTTATTTATAATTTAATCATGTATTACCACAAAATGAATGCCGAAACCATAAATAATATAAGTTCTCTATATAAGATAGAGAGACTATCTTTTATATATATATATATATATATATATATATATATATATATATATATATATATATATATATATATATATATATATATATTTATGTATATAAATATATATATATATATATATATATATATATATATATATATATATATATATATATATATATTTATATATACATATATCTATATATATATATATATATATATATATATATATATATATATATATATATATATATATATATATATATATATATATATATATATATATATATATATATATATATATATATATATATATATATATATATATATATATATATATATATATATATATATATATATATATATATATATATATATATATATATATATATATATATATATATATATATATATATATATATATATATATATACCCAAATGGCGCTTCACTGTGATTCAATTTTGAAATTTAGAAAAGAAATGCGTTTTTAGTTTTTTCTACTTTATAGGGATTTATATAAATAAAATACTTAAAGGTATTAGATTTATAATCAAGTTTTAGCTGTCCACTTAAGTGTTAATTATTGAGTAACTGAGGTATATAAAAAAAATAACAAACCGTTATTAATTACTTTTTAAATGTTATTTTAAAACGGGATTAAACCAAGGTAATTTGGAACATATGTAACGAACTAGCATTTAGGCTGACCGTTATTTACGAGAATGTACATATTACATGCAGGAAGCAAACACCCTCACCACCCTCTTAATATAATTATTCGTGTTAACAGCCTTATTCTCTTTTCAGATTTAAAAAATATACGTAGTTTTTTAGTGCAGCTTTTGAGATAATTTTGGGAGATTAAATTTGATATCATTCATAAAAAATGCAATTAAAATAATGATAATATATGAAATCTCGTCGCGCCAACTGAAGAGAGATTTACACACATAATTCCCAAAGGGTGATAGTATTATTATATAAATTATGGGGGATTCTCAAACAAATTAATGTTGATTTCATTACGTCACAACAGTCCATGACGCCATAAATCAGGATATAATATGGCACTAAATCACCATTTAAGGTTGCCCAACCGTTTACAATTGGGTGATATTAAATATCTATATTTAATATAATGTAAGGTAAGTCAGATAGGGGTATCTAAATCATTTCTTGTCGTTAATAAAAGTATACCAGAGTGACCAGATTAATGAAAATGGTGGGAAATAGTACTGGAAAAGACACATGACCATAAAATAATCTAAATATATATATATACGATGGCATCAGATGTAAAATTCACATTCTTTACTTGTCACTGAGATATTCGTGAAACTTTATCAATTATTCTGTTAAAATATATATGTTTAAGATGTTCTTGAATATTTTAATCCCGCCGGACTTACGACTTGGCATTTTTATATAAAAACGATAGAATATTTCGTGTCAAGTTGAGGCATCTATAATATACAGAATTTTCATAATAACTCTCGCAAAAAAGCAAATTCAAATGTAAAATTAACTAAAAAATCTTCAACCTATTTATTGTAACTGCAGACAGCTGGTAGAATTCCATATTGAATTTTTAGGTAATATATCAAAAATAAAACACGGTTTTTTGGATTGAATTCTACATTTATTTATGTATATATTAATACGTGACGCGTTTCGTCTTCTTAGGACATTATCAAACACTGTCCAAAGTGTTTGATAATGTCCTTAGAAGACGAAACGCGTCACGTATTCATATATAAATAAATAAATGTAGAATTCAATCCAAAAAACGTTTTTTTTATTATTTTGGATATATTACCCAACAACCTTCAACCTCTTCAACTAACAACGTTTAAAGGACCAAACTCTAAAATTTAGAATGACCTTCATACGGTGTTTGAAAATGATGCGGAATGCAACACGTGTCACAATAGATTTTAAGAAATAGTGGTATTTACTAAATAAAACTTCAATCAAAAGTTCTTAAAATGAGTACTGAATTAACGAAAGCTGTAATAAAAACATAAATTATAAACGTTAACTGTGACCATATAGTCATACCGTATACTATATAATAACAACTTATTAATATAATACATTATTTATGATGGATAAATATACTATTATTTCATGAGATAAGTATGATCATTCATTTAAATTAATATCATATTAATATCTCAAGGAGTCTGTCTCTGTTTTAGAATGAATGAAACGCTTGTCATATAAATTAAATTGTCTCGAGAAAATTAATATTATCAAAGCGATTTAAAACAATGATATCCGTGGATATGACGTAGGAGTACGTATTTATAATTAAATTACATAAGTAAATGCCATTGACATCTTCATCTACTAATTAATTAAATAAAAATATCCTTTTGTCGTTATAATGAAATTTTTAACAATATCCTTTTTCTCTCTAAGAGTTAACAGTTTCTGCTCAATAAAAAGCTTCTTTCATCTCACAATAGATGTCTCTAGTGCATTCTAGTGATTCAAGCACTATGTTTCGAAATTACAAGAATTACATAGAAGTTACAAGAATTTGAGTAGTTTGGTTGTCAATCATGGGTAGAATTGGTGAATGTTACACGTGTGTAAAGTGATCAATTAAATCAGCTTATGACAGTAGTAAGCCCCGTAAATTCCCAGACTTCCATATTCATGAGATGTTGAGATGTTGAAATGTCTAAAAAAAAAGTTTTGTGTGACAACTAGGAACTATCCTTAAGGATATTTATTGCGGACATAATCTGATAAAAGTCACAGGAAATTGATATGCAGCTTAATTCTGTCATAATTTATATTAAACAAAACAATGATATCACCAAGATTCTAATAGTATAATGGTGCGTCTCCTTTTTGGGAGAGTGATGTCATACTGTGTGTCTCTCGTGCGTGAGAAAATTACGTGGATTATAAATAAGAAATATCATATGTGTTATGAATTTTATTACAAAAATAATAATTATATCAAAATAATCACCATTTTTACTATACTTTACAGGATGCGAATGTTTGGCTTGGAGTCCGTTGCGGGAAATTGACGTTTATATATATATATATATATATATATATATATATATATATATATATATATATATATATATATATATATATATATATATATATATATATATGTAATAAAATAACTAGGTACCTACCTATACATTTTATTAAGTACTTACAAATAGTACCTACATAAAACAGTTCTACCACCAGATGTCGCATGCGTCGCACAGAATGAAACAAAAGAGATCCGATAGAAAAAATATAATATTCTGAACTGTCAGAATCAGATAGATAGATAGAAAAATATTATAAAGATAAATAAGAATAAACTTTAATTATAAACTTTAATTACAAAGCAACACATTGTTTATTTTATTATTATACACCCACTTTACATATTATTTACACCCAATTTATAAAGAAAAATATTACCACGTTATATATATATATATATATATATATATATATATATATATATATATATATATATATATATATATATATATATATATATATATATATATATATATATATATATATATATATATAAATATATGTATATATATATATATATATATATATATATATATATATATATATATATATATATGTATATATATATATAAATATATATATATATATATATATATATATATATATATATATATATATATATATATATATATATATATATATAAATTATATTAGATGCAATAACTGTGATTTTCATTTGAAATGTGATTTTCTATTTTAACATAAAAAATAACTTTGTTTTTAAATCACTGTAAATATTTTATTTTACCGGTTTCGAAGCTAACCGCGAAACCGGCAGACTGTAATGGCCCAGCCATTTGCCATTCGCCCTTTTACAATCCTACCTAGAAAGTCGAGGGACTCGTCATGTGTTGTCCGGCTTTGGTGCGAGATGCGTTCCCATGGCCATCATAAATCGGTACAGAATTTTATGATTCCCTATCCTAAAGCAAGAGGGTTTTTAAAATAGTCATTTGTAAAATAGTAATTTGGTATTTCGCGATAGTCTAAATACTATTTATTTAATTATTTTAAGACTTCCTTGTAATTTATACGAGTATAAAAGAAAATAATTCACGGTTTTTTTTCAAAAGACACTTATTTACAAGCACCTACGTACTCACATATACCAAGTACCTACGCACTCGTATATAAAAGTCCAATTTTTTAAATGCGTGTCTCGTTTCCATTTGACCTGTCATGTTTCAATTCGGTCTGATTGCGGTATCTCACATCGCACGCACTACAATCAGTCAGAATCTTGGTTGACTTCACAGTAACAAGTTTGGTTATCCCGACTTACGAACTATGAATATAAAACAAAGGAACAATTTATCCACGGAATACTAAATAGAGAATACAATCGGGGTTACGTCACCCACCGCGTGCCTAATATGGTTAAGAGTTGTAGACAGAAATAATGCTTCTTATTTGGGGTTTTAAATGAATTTCAATTTTAAACTGCACTCGGGACTTAAAAATTGGTGATTCTTTTTATTAATTTTCATTTTCTCTTTATTTATTAGTGTGAAGTAAAAAAGGAACATCTCTCTTTATAGATACAAATATAATGTATTGTGTACTAGCAAAAAACGTTAACTCGAAAATATGCAATTTTGACTTAGTGATGTATATTATAATGTTTTCAACGTTTTTTTTAACCGACTAAATACGCTAAGTAGTTTGAAATGTCATATTTATGTGGATTTAAAAGTAAATTCAAGTTTAAGTTTAATAGTGGGTATTTTATTCAGGTTAAAAGCTTAAAATAACAGGGATTAATCAAACCGGGATGTTAGCATTAACGTTTTTTGCCAGTGCCTATATCCAAATTATGTTTAAATAATTGATACCTTATAAATAGCGAAAGGCATTATTATGAACTATAGTAAGCATATGCTCGTTTGGAAAACCTAAATTCAACTGTTTTAATCCGAAATTTTGCAAAGATATCAGATACGACAATAAGTCAGAAAAACGACATAATGTAGATTTATCAGGTTCGGTGGGGTCATATTAATGTCTTTAAAAACAGTTTCTAAGGTAATACATCGCAATATACTCGGTAGTGCAGTGGTCAAAGCGTTTGGCTTTCGTGATTTTTTTACATTCTATAAATTCCTTGGAGTGCTAACCGGTCGACCTTAAACGCAGGGTTGATCACCTTGTCGACGTATAATAAACAGTCAATATAACACTGCATCGGTAAAATGCAGTGCCCTATGCACCATTGGTGCGGATAAGGATAAGAATTAGGAGAAAATAATATTTAATATGTTATCTTTAGCACCTGAAGAGTAAAAAATATAAACTTGCCATCGTGTGATTTGAAATCAAGATAGAGCTGGATTATTCCTTTGAGTTGCCAATATAGTATTGCACTTTATGGTACGAATGAAGATCGAAGAAGAAAAAAACATATAATGGAAGAAAAGTGTTTAGGTACGAAAAAAAATTAACTGGAATTGCGACCAAATAACCAACCAGGTTATCTATTTTGTTTTCTATAGTTGCCTCACTGGCGCGTTGAGTTTGTATGCGTTAAAATTCCTTTTTCAAACTGAATGAAAATACTTGTACCCATACGAGTTTTATCGGTCTTAGTTCGTCTCGTTTCCGCTGTATGACAGCGAGCGCTTGAGTCATAGAGCTAGAACCCGCCTTTTGTCTAATGTGACAGCTGAAATGGCGGTAAATTATTAGACTGATTTGAAGTTCGTCTGGAAGGTGACAATTTGAAAGGCAGTTTTTCAATGCTAGTTTGAGTCATCGAGATGTCTTCAAATCGCATTTCGTGGAACTTTAAATTCTTAAAAGTTTCTGAACACGTGATTTACAAAGACATATTGTTAATTGTAATGCTAAACTATTTCCTAAAATGTATTTCTTTTAAAGTTTAACAAAAAAACGACATTTCAGTTACATAAACCTTTCTCAAAATTGACATAATTTCGCCATCTTGTTTTTTTCTGTCGCACTCAGTTTTATCATATTAATAATATTTTTAAGAAAAAAATATAAAACAAGTTAGGTATTCAATAGCACATTCTCATACATACTAGACTCTTGCCCTGACCACTTTTAAGTATTTGAAATACTTTATACACAGTGATTTACCGCGATAAAGTGTGAGGTAACGGACCAACATATATTTTTGATGTTAGCAATTAAAAGAGAGATTAATATAATTTACAAATTTGAATACAAATTGTATAATATTTAGCATTTGCATATTCTCATTAGCTTTAAGCACTAAAGATTGGTAAAATATGAAAAGGTTGGTCGAATAAAGATAACGGTCTAACTTTTAACTTATACAAATTGCGTTGTAAAAGTGGAAATAACAGAATATCATTCGTACATTTTTCGCATGTAAAAGTATAGTTTGATGTTTGAACATTTTTTTTCTTTGTTATTGAACGATTACTTAAAGAACCTGGTGACAAACTGCTTCATTAGCAGATTTTTAGACTTTTTTAAAACATTTTATTTATACAATAAAGAAAAATGTGAAACAAATTTATGAGGCGAATGTAGTTGGAAAAAAGAGCGGAGGAAGATCGTGAAAAACTTGGCACGATCAGGTATGCCAAATACTTGAAAGCGGTCACGTTAGGAGTTGAAATAATCGGCGGGTATGTTTGAGGTGATGCATGAACATGGAAGAGGCGAATAATGTTTGCAAAGACAGAGTGGTGTGGCGGCGTTCTATTCTCTCTGCCTACCCCTGCGGGGAAGCAGCGTGATGGTTAGTTAGTTAGTTATATCTGTATAAGCGCCCTTGAGGTAGTACTTTACGAAAATGGCGCTGTGTAAATCATCCAAGATTATTATTTATTATTATTAAGAAAAAAATGTCTATTTGAAAAACTGCGCCTCGGCAATAAAAAAAGTGCGCAATGTAAAAAGTAAGTTTCATGCTTAGTTAAGTATTATCTCTTCTCTCTTCTTTGACAACGTTATGCCATTCCATAATAAGAAAGGGAGAAAATGTGTAAAGAAAGGATTCCGCAGACACCCCGTTGTTTTCAGCTCCACGTATCGTTGTACAATTTAAAAGCATTCATAAAGAAACAATACAATACCTGTGTTAAAAGGGGTAAAAGCTTCTAAGTATTTATTCAATAAATGTACCAAAGGCATTATCATTTTTCACAAATTGCCTAATTTCTTCGCAGCCTAGATTTGACGTTTATGAGGTTCATGATATCAGGATTCAGGGCGCCTGGAGGTGGGAGAGAGAGGGGTTTACGGCAGATGGACGGGGGGGAAAGGGATGGATTTGATGATTTATTTAGGGTCAGCAAGATGTCTCCACCGATGCGATGTGACGCCGGACATTATTGGACAAGTCTGGAGTCTGGAGGGCTGAAATATTGGGGTAGAAATAATTCCCATGGTTTTCACACGATTTAGTGGACAGGGATGTGCCTAGATAAAGGTAATTTGGTTGTTATTATACCATAGTTAGGAACAGACACCATTGTTAATTCAAAACTTTAATTATGTACTACCTTAATGGAAATTTTAAAAGTTTCATTGTTGTTTTTTTTTAGAAAATAAAATTAATAATTAACTTACGTGAATATATTATTACTCAATACCCATATTTTTCATATTATTTTTTGACGTCTCATCAAAGATGAAGTAGAATGTGGAAGTCTGGGCATTTACGGGGCTGACGACCGTTATAGGCTGGTTTAAGCTCACTTTACACACGTGTAACATTCACCAATTCTACCCATTATTGACAACCACTATTGTGCTCACTGCGGGTGATGATCAAACCAAAATAGAAAAAAATCCAAAAGGAAATGGCGGATGCCTTTAAACGGAAAGTAAGTGAGTATTCAAATTGACAATCATTTATAAATCGCAGGAAAAAATACAGGAAATATGAATATCAGTCTGAATACACAATGAAGGTAAATGACTATAAAAACGACAGCTGAATTTTGAATTCATTCTTCGGGCCCCGAAACAGGGGCCAATTTGTACATCGTAACAAGGTGAATTATTCATTGTGTGCTTAGCATTCAGCAGGCAAACTTGAAAATATTGTGGACACATTGTGAATATTATATCCATACAGAGTGTGGCGTTTAGATTTTAGATTACCTTTGACCGACTAACATAGATAGACTTTACAACATTTTGAGTGTGTCCAAAAACTTGTTCATAAATCTGGATTATCTCCAATTATAGGAGTTAAATTTTCATATTATTTTTTGACATCTCATCAAAGATGAAGAAGAACATGGAAGTCTGGGCATTTATTTTTCATCTCACCAATATATTATTTTTTATGGTCTCTAGTGAAAATCTAGTGATTCAAAAATAATGTTTTTGAATTGATTCATATATATAGAACTTCCAAGAATTTGAGCAGTGTGGTTGTCAATAAAGGGTAGAATTGGTGAATGTTTCACATGTGTAAAGTGATCACTTAAAAGTGGTCGTCAGCCCCGTAAATGCCCAGACTTCCATATTCTTCTTCATCTTTGATGAGATATCTTTAGACTTTAATAGACTTTAATCCAATGCAATATTTTCTCCAAAAATGTCCCTGAATTGGCCTGCCATTTGTATTATAATTCATAATGATACAACACCAACAGTAACACCTATAGCAATATGTGAGTGTATACAGCGTTGGCCATATCGCCCACTCCTTTCAACAACGTCATAATATATCAAAAATCGTCAATTTTTAGTTGTGCATTTTTTCGGAATGCCCAGAAAATGTACTATGTCCCAGCTAAAGTGGCAAACTTAACATTTACCCGCTACAGGGCAGAAAGTGTTGTTTTTGCATTTTGACGAAAAGGTATTGTTTAATTATTATTTCAAATATACTAAATATTTTTCAAATGGAGAAAATACCTTCAGGTTTACCTAAAAAGGTCTGTTGCACAGTAAAAAGTTCAATAAGTGGCTTGATATTTATTTTTAATACATTTTATTATATTTTTAAACTTTAAAAACGATCGCCTGAAAAATCAGGTTTTTTTAAATATGACGTTGTTGAGAGGAGTGAGCGATATGTATTATATGAATTGAATTGCCCCATCAGAATTGGCTTATGTCTTTAAATACTGCAATTCTTAACATTCTTGTAATCTTTCGGGTTGTATTGCATTTTGATGAATTTTACTTTCTACTTACTACCTGATATCCCGACCTACGACAGTTAAAGGCGTAATTTATTTTAAAACACTCTATTTACTTATTTTGAGGGTCAGTTTTGTATTTGCAACGTTGCTGTTCATTGATTTTCAGTGAATAAGTGATATATTTATTTTACTTTTTATTTACGCCTTCATTATTTAAAATTAATTGAACGATTACTCAAAGAACCTGGTGACAAGCTGCTTCATTAGCAGTTTTTTAGACTTGTTTGAACTTTTTATTTATATAATAAAGAAAGAATGTAAAACATATTTATGAGGCGAATATAGTCGGAAAAAATACCTGAGACCAAGAAAACATGATTTGAGTGAAACTGAGCGGTCTCAATGAATTTTATTGATTTCAGTAGGGTTAAACCAGATACTAATAGATACAAAAAAATAATGCTCCCGACGTGCGGTCCAAACAAGAATTAAAAGATTTTTTGAATCTTGCTCTTAAAAAAACTGTCCAAAAACTGTCAGAAAAAGAATCACTTTAAGTCGCAAAGTCTGAATTTTGATTAAAAACTCGTCTTAGTACATCTGCTGAACTGGAAAGTGAATACGAAAGAATTTGAAGAAACCATAGCTCTGAACCAGGAGTCCTAAACATCTATGAGCGTCCCAGGGTTTTCGACCTGGTATTTGGCTGGCTTAAGTGATCACTTTATACACTTGTGCAACGTTCAGCATTCTGTCATTATAGAACATACATATTGAATTATTTAAAAAAAAATGTATGTATCTATAGCTATTGTGTTAGTATTTCAGATCAGCTAATTTTTATGGTGGCGTGTAGCCGCGTTTCTGTGATCACGTGCTGGTGATCGTTTTTGTTAATGTAATGGGTAGTGCACAGAATGAAAATAAAATAAAATGTACTTACAATTGCTTCCTTTATTAAACTTAAAATAAACTACTTTAAACAATGCTGGTGAACTCTTTTCTTAGTTCAAAGATTTGGAAGTATAGCTGATTGTGGCGCCACCAGTTGAGAATTTTCATTTGGGGTTTGAAGGATTTTGGATGAAATCCGGTTGATGATGCCTCATTCCCAAAATTCAGTATTGTGAATATTTTGTAGATAGATGTTTTTATCCGTAAGTGAACATATTGATGGCTTTTCGATTCCGTAATATCGTTAGGAGAGGATCGCAGGCTGGTATACGTAACGTAACAAGGTTGTCGAACAGTCAAAAGAGCGAAACGAAACGGCTTTCGTAATACCAGGATAAAGGGTGTTAAATACGCTTGATAGAGCGCAATTTACAAAGGCAACTGGAATTGAATTCAAAGTACAAAACGTTTGGAAGTACACTTAACCCTTTATTCACGAGCACGAGCGCTAGAGGACGAGTTAAGGGTTAAAAGGCAATGGAAATAGACGTGTTTGTTATATCGCGCTAGAAAACTCGGGGAAAGCGGATTGGCACTGCCACCAAAAGCAGGTAAGTCCACGGATTATGAAAATGTGAATTTGGAGTAATAGTCGTTTTCCGATAAATTCATTATTTATGGAAATGTACTGAACTCAGAATTGCGTCAAAGAAAAATTACGCCAATAATTTTTAGTCAAATAATTAATTTCCACAACCAATCAATCACAATCCAACATTTAGGATATGTTTTTTTTTTATCCTTGAATTATGTTTTATTGATTTCGACCAAAGATGTCGCAAACAAATTTTTATTTTAAAACATCCAGGTGATTTTTTCGATCGAATCAAATAAACAACATTCCTAAATTTGAGTAATTTGGTTACTAATCGTGAGTAGAATGGTGAATGTTATTCAGTGCAGAAAGTGATCACAAAATAAACTACCCAGATTTCCATATTCTACCTCAATAGACTTCTTCATCTATGTTGCGATATGAAAAGATATTTCTCTGAAATAGTATCCATATCAATACATATTTCATTAATTGATTCGGCAGTCACTTTGTGGTAAAATGTTTTGATTTTTAATTAATATTTTACTTAGTCAATACCACTATTATAGTGGTATTTACTTAGTAAAACATTGATTAAAAATACATATTTTACTCCAATAGTATTCGTCAAATAGTATTCAATATATTGTACTACTATGCATGAGGCGTTTAATCAATTTTACAAATGGGTAACGTATTGTTTTAAAACAACCTTCATTTAGTAATAAAGTACATGAATTTCAGAACGATTCAACGAAAATGGACGAAATAAATATGGACGGGAGACGGATACTCCATTGTAAAACTTAATAAAAGCTATTAAATAAAATATAATGAGCTTTTACCATATCAAATCGCTCACTCCTTTCAAGAACGTCATAAATAAAAAAACTTGATTTTTCAGGAGAACGTTTTTAAAGTTTGAAAACATAATACAATGTTTTGAAAAAATATATCAAGCCACTTACTGAACTTTTTACTGTGCAACAGATCTTTTTAAGTGAAACCTGAAGTTTTTTTCTCCATTTGAAAAATATTTCATTTATTTAAAAAAATAATTAAACAATACCTATTCTTCAAAATGCAAAAATAACACTTTCTGCCCTGTATCGGGTAAATATTAAGTTAAAAATATGCCTCTTTTGCTGGAATATAGTACATTTTCTGGGCATTCCGAAAACATGCACAACTGAAAATTTATGATTTTTGATTTATGACGTTCTTGAAAGGAGAGAGCGAAATGTATAATCTCACTTGTCATATCAAACGGCAATGGATAACAAAGCAATTGTTCAAACTCTATAAATAAAAATGGGTGTTTGAGTGATAGGTATTTTCTTATGATTTATTCGATGAACTTTTTGATTAACTTTTCTAAAAGTATTATACAGCATAAGCAAGGCAAATAATAAGAGAAACTTCGGTATGAAAATAACATTAAAAAGAGATTATCGTATGACAGTGAAACACATTATATTTTCATTTGAGTAAAAACATCAATAAATCCTCCACCTTCTGCCTTTTCATGTATTCATTATCCACAAAAATATAAGACTGGCAAACTAATAATTTTCTGTTTTTTTGGACTTACAGATGTTTGTAAGTATCACGATTTCTCAGTTCAAAGTAGGAAGTTTTATAATGTAATACGTAGGAAGATTTAGAAATATGATTGATGTACCTATGCAGAAGTTATACGACACGAGTTATTTATACAAGCTCGGGGGTATTTCATTTACACGCCTGACGTCGACACGGAGCGCGAATGATATAACACTTTTGACAACGCACGTAAATATGATTTAGGACCTTTTAGCGTGCTCGACGACCAGTTCAGGGTTAAGTGAAGATGTTTCACGCAAAATAAAGAAAATATAATGCCTGTCATGTGCCAACTTTTATGGTAAAGTCGATTTATACAAAAAATGTCATTAGCATAAAAATGTACACTCACGGGATGAAGTCTCTAACCAATTTGCAAATATATTAAATATTCTTCTATTTATAACCTTTATCCACACACAATGGTGAATAGGGCACTGCATCATATAAACGCAGTGTTATCTTGATCGTTAAAACATGAAGGAAAAGTGATCAGCCCTCCGCCTCAGGTACCAGTCCATGGAAATATTGAATAAATATTAGAGTGAAAATATCACTTATATTTATTTGACCCCCCCTGTGAATCGAACCCGGGATCTCCAGTACGGTACCCGAGCGTGCTCACTATTACACTACGGAGGCGGACCAATATAGGTACTCTGGTGTTATAGAATTGGCGAGAACCTTATAATTACAAACTCAATAACTACGTGACTCAATTAAGGAGATTGTAATTGAAAGGTAATATATTTATTACAGGAACTTATGGCCAACTACTGCTTCGGGACAACTTTATTTATTTATTTAATTTTTGTTTCTTCATATACATTATTATAAATAACAATAATGTACTCTCACTGTGTTTTCATGTGCCGAGGGCACATTTTAATATACTTATGTATAAAATTACATGAATTTTTTTTTTGACATGGAATAAAATACGACATTGCCGAATGATGCAATTTATTTCAAATCTCACTTCCATTATCCATTCGAATAGCTCCTTAATATTTGGTTTCCATTTTTATGACGTTATGGATAACGGAAGCGTGTTGTACAACTTTTTTACATAATAATCAAAGGGTGTGTTAGGTTTTGTTTGATGTGTTTCTGTGTTTTGAGTCTTATTGTTTTATGTACGTTACCATAAAGTGTGTTTAAAGTGATATATCGCTTACTCCTTTCAACAACGTCATACTTTTGTCAAAAAACTTGATTTTTAAGGAGATCGTTTTTAAAGTTTAAAAATATTATCAAATGTATTAAAAATAAATATCAAGCCACTTATTGAACTTTTTATTGTGCAAGTGATATTTTTAGGTAAAACCTGAAGGTTTTTTCTCCATTTGAAACATATTTTGTTTATTTAAAAAAATAATTAAACAATACCTTTTCTTCAAAATGCAAAAACAACGCTTTCTGCTCTGTAGCGGGTAAATAATAAGTTAAAAATATGTCGCTTTTGATGGGATATAGTACATTTTCTGGGCATTCCGAAAACATGCACAACTGATAATTGACTATTTTTGATATATGACGTTGTTGAAAGGAGTGAGCGATATGTATAAGGATTGTTTTACCATATAGTTGTTTGACTGTCATAAGCTGTAATTTGTTAAATATTTTCTTTATATCTGTCTCAGAACTTTAAGTGTTATTTTTAATATTGATTTTTGGGTAAGAATAACACCATTGGATAATACCATTTGAATCAAGTATTTTTTGTATTTTATATTAAGTTTTTTGTATTTTGTATTAACTAGTTCTACTTAGAAACCTATACCCTTATACCCTTTACTATGACTAAATTATTTTGTATACCCACACACAGGCCATGCCTTTGTGGGATCATTTTTTGTATTAATTTTTATATTTTATTAATATTTTTTGTATTTGAATTTATGTTATGTAATGCAAAAGAATTTTAAATAAAGAAAAAAATACATTACTCGTACACTGGGCTAGAGTTTTTCTTGTAATGGCCAGTATTAAAAATGATCATATGATTTTGAATCTCTGCAAAAAATTTGTAATGCAAAATTAATGTTCAGTGACCATCTGACAAAGGCTTCAATTTTTATTATGAACAATAAACCTTTGTCATGAGTTATATTACTAAGCTTCAATTAATTTCTCTATATTATAGCAATACAACCATGTGTACCTAATTAAAGTACTGTTTGTATATTGGGTAGTCTATGTACTCGTACATACTCAGTGTACACAAACTACATATCTACCTCGACTATCATATCGAATTCCAACACGGGTTAGTAAAAGGTCCGTACTTAGGAAATCCATATTGTTATCCCACCGCAGGTCTGTCTGTAAGTGCTTTCGGATTTTTTTAATTGACAAGACAAACAAGTGTCCTTGTTGAAAACGTCGACCCGAAAACCGTAAAGTTAAATGCGGAATAGAGGCCACTCGTACAGTTTTCAATAAAATGAAAAAAATATTCTGTAATGACAACCTCAATCTGAATCTTTGGGAAATAATAATTAGTTGTTATATTTGGTCAGGACATCTACACAAAGTTGAATCGTGGACACTCAAGATCAATACTGTGAACCGATTAGAGGAATACGAAATGTGGTTTTATCGTAGCATGCTACACATTCCACGGACCGGTATGGTCAGCAACGTGAATGTGCTCCAAAGAGCAAGAGTAGGAAGACAGTTGCTGACTAATATTAATATCCGGAAGGTGTCCTATCTGGGGCGTGTGCTTAGATGAGAGAAGTACGAGCTATTGCACCTTATCATAAAAGGCAAAATTGAGGGTCGACGAGGTGTGGGCAGAAGACAGATCTCCTGGCTTCGAAATATACGAGATGGAAGCGGATCCATCGAGACGCTGCTTAGAGCTGGCCAACATAAGGAAAATTACTCTAAAGTGATGTGACCTGATGTGACACGCACAGAAGAAAAATAGACAAGAAAATGCCTCTGGCTTTATTGGGTTACAATTGATAAAGATATTAATTACCCTTAGATTTTTCTAAAAAAATGGCCCATATACTCATACATATACATATATCGTAAGTTGTACTTGTCAGAAAGTTATAGTGTTTTGAGTTGTAAAAGGCCATCGCAGTTTGTAAGTAAGAGATTGTATATCACAAAAACGTTTTAGATAAAGGCGGGATTTTGTTGGCGATAACATCTTCCAGTATTTTTTAAGCTTATATTTTTTTTAACCCTACTCAGTTCGCCTCTGTCGTCGGTAGTTGGGTATCGGGCGCCATCTCCCGCCCACCATTTTGTTTGATCAACTTCACCGGAATATTAAGCGGGAAACGCCATCTTTCTTTCTTTCTTCGCGCCAATAACAGTCGTGAGGTGAATAAGAATAGACAATATGATGCGATGAACTCTGCTTAGACCCTCATTTTCTACGGCACGAGAAATTTATTGCGGACTACCAAATCGGACGTTTTCTCTCGTCCAGCAAGGTAACTGTAATTCCCTCTAATACATCTCATTATGACTCATAAAAACTTTCTTGTTTAAATATAAAAAAAATGTTTAACGACTTATTCAACCGACTTTAGATTAGTAATTTTTGGTGTTAAAAATCAAAAATTTTACAGTAAAAATGTTTTTCCTATTTTTTTATTTTTTATATGTAAATAATACTTGTGAGAGATTATGTGCACGATTGTTCTGTATTATCTTTTATAAAAAAATAAAATAAATTATTCTGTAACATCATCATGACCGAATAATGCATTACTAATGATTCTTTTAGGTTGGTTCATGAACAAAAATAATGTACCTTTTTTTGTTATTAATAAAATAATAAAAAGCATTTTTTAGTAATTAGCAAAAGTGTTTCAAAAGAAGAACACTCTAAACTCATTAAGATCTCACTGTGGCAAGTTTTAACAGAGTTTGAAAAACCCCCATATTTTACCAAATAAAATTATTGTTTTTTTTAATTAACGGTAAAAATATAATAACGACATTTGTCTATTGTATGGAGTAAATTATATTAAAGTAATTTTACAACATTTACAACATTTCATCTCATTACAGCGGATAATCAAAAACGGTGTAATTTAAATTAGGTTTTGATGCCATAACAAAGAATTTATTCGTGTGATATGGTTTATATAGAAATAAAACAGTTGTATTAAATTGTTTTTTTAACTTTATTAATTTAAACACGATTAGTTTCGAGAATTACAGATGTTCTCAAAGCTAGTCATATTAATATGAATAAACTCAAAATGTGGTCAAATACAAATACAAAGTAAGTGTTTTGTTTTTACATTTAAATAACTTCCAACTAAATAACTAATGTTATTCCACAAAGTTGATTTGTTATATGGTTAGTTATTATCACATAGTTTTTTTTTCTAAACGTTGTTCTGGTGATTCAAGAACAACGTTTCAAAATTGGTTCATATATATAGTACTTCCAAGAATTTGAGTAGTGTGGTTGTCAATAATGGATAGAATTGGTGAATGTAACAAGTATGTAATGTGATCATTTAAACCAGCCTATGACGGTCGTCAGCCCCGTAAATACCCAAACTTCCATATTCTTCTTCATCTTTGATGAGTTGTCAATAAATTATATGAAAAGTAACTTCTATAATTGGAGATAATCCAGATATGTGAACAAGTATTTGGACACACTCAAAATGTTATAAATCATTATGAAGTATGTTAGCATTAGTTGCTTTTGAGTTTATTTCCTTGAATGGGATTCTTTTAGTCGTGATATTTTAAGGGAAAAATATAGACAGATGTTTCGAGTCGAGCATTATGAATCGCAGCTGACGCAAAAAATGTAGTCATTATCTAGGTCAAAAATCTGAAAGACGCCGGAAAGGTAATCACACACTATTCTTTATAATTTTCGGCCATCTTCGTGTCTGTCATCTTTCTTCTCCTTCTTTATTCCTCTGAGTTATGTTCATTATCTAGCATTCCGAATTTGTGGTGTAGAAAGTGTGAAAGAATTGAGATTATTACTATGTAGTAGCGCCGTAAGAAAGTAAGGTTAAGTAATTTAGGTGATAAATGGAGGCTTTGATTCGATAAGGAAGATTTGAGATATTTGAGATTTGTGCTGTGTTTTGTGGGTTCGAATGTATCGTTACATTATTTTGAATGAAATTAAAAAACAATACATTTTTTACAACACCTTGAGTGTGTCCAAATGTTCACAAATCAAATTGTTCACAAATCTGGATTATCTCCAATTAGGAGTTATTTTATATATTATTTTTGGACATATGAACATAGATGAAGAAGAGTATGAAAGTCTGGGCATTGACGGGGCTTACGACCGTCATAGGCATGTTTAAGTGATCACTTTACACACGTGTAACATTCACCAATCTACCCATGATCGACAACCACACTACTCATTTTTTTTTTATTTTTTTTATTCATTTTTTTCAACGTCAATATTTTTTACCAATTTAACGGAAAAAGAAAGACGAGCCGTAAATGTCAACTTTGAATGTCCAACTTTGATCTGAGTGACAAATTGACATTATAAACTGGATTTAAAAATAATTGGTCCAGAAATATGCAGGAAATAATAAAATAAATCAATTTTCTTCAAACCCTCATCCGCATCCGATGCTACATAGGACACTGGATCATATAAATAAATGTTAACATAAAATATGATATAATTTATAAACCCAAAAGAGGTTTATTTTGCACAAGTACCAGGAGTGCATGACATAAGAGGAGGTTACCGGAAGCCGTAACACAATACCCTTATATTCAATGGCACTCAGCCATGGTCTGAGCAGTATGCAAATTTGTATCGTCAGTCACTGGTAGTCCATTTCCATACGAGTAAACAGTTAGACTATATCATCATTATGGTAAAGAAACCGCTGCATATATCCGTTTCAATCCTCACATTTAATGGTACCTGCCAATAATAAATTATTGTTCACGAAGAAATTCAACGAACGGACACAAGACACAATATATGGTGGATAGATAATCATTAACATAAATGCCAGGCGATTAAGTTGTCCCACGCTTCAAAATACAAAGATCAATTACACTTATTATCAAAGGTATCTAAATTTTGTTTCTTGTAGGACTAGAATACACTTACAAATACCAGCTTTTTTGTACATACATTATGTATTTATCGTCCGCCTCCATAGTGTAATGGTCAGCACGCTAGGCTACCGTACTGCAGGTCCCGGGTTCGATTCTTAGGCGGGGAGTCAAATAAACAAAAATGATTTTTAACTGTAATATTTAGTAATAATAACCCTGGACTGGTACCTGAAGCGGAGGGCTGATCACCTTTCCTTCATGTGTTAACGATAAAGAGTACACTGCATCTATATGATGCAGTGCCCTATGCACCATCGGGTATGGATAAGGGTTTGAAGAAAAAGAAGATTTAATGTACTTTTTGAAGTCTTTTTGATGTTTACATCGACCGGTGAGTACATATGACAGATGAGTAAATATTTGGAGAATCGTTGTTTCTAAAAAACCAGTAAACACTAAATATAAAGTATTCAATAAAAAATTGAGACCACCTTGTTAATTTGTAGATAATAAAACATATTTTTAGTCCTCCTTGATGGCGTTGAAAACTGGACTCTTATCAAAGTTACCATAAAGAAGATTGAAGCATTTTATATGTGGCACTTTTGAAGGATACACAATAGATCATGAGTTGAGAGAATTCACAACAAAGATGTCGCAAGCACGTAGGGAAATAAGAAGAGATAATCAGATTACAAGGAAAAGTACAAGGCGAACGTAGTACAAGAAGATGGATCTTCAGGCTTGAGAACCAAGAGAATAGTTCCACTGCAGCACTAAATCGTTATTCAACTCAGATGGCATATACGGTCAAGATTGCAATTGTGATTGTCAACATTTAAAGTGAAGTGGCACCTACACCTTTCCCTTACGGTGCTTAAAAACGTCCACATGCAACGGTGACATGTATTTTGCACACCATATGAAAATGTGATTTAAAATCGGGAAAAATGTGAATATTCCTAAATGTTGCTTTTGTTGAAGTTGAAATGTAACAATTTTATAGTGTTAGCTATTTTAAGTATCTGAAAACGAGACAAAAAATCATCGCAAGTGGGCGCTTTAGCTAGCGCAGTGACATAACCGCTGCACAAGACGGCACGCACGCGCACACTGAGAAACGTTTGTATATTGGTGATTTTATCATCGATTTTTTCACAAATTGCTTATTTCCGTCGCTTCAAATGAAAAGCCTTATATTGTAATACTTTCATGCAATACGTAATTGTATTACGGAGAAATGTGAAAATTCTGATCCCGTATGTATTATATTTTATATTGACATTCCCATTTTTAAAGTCGAGTTGTAGTTAATACATATCACCGAGAGGGAAGGGTTAAGAAAAACAAGAAATTTAGAATCGAGTTTTATTTATGCGAAATCCGTGAAATTGGCTCCATTTTCGCTTTCCACAGCAGATATAATACACACCTACAATATTTCCATATTTGTGTTTACATATTTACACTAATTCATTATCTACAGAGTTCTTTTGAAATTGATAGTATTCACCGAAGAGAGAGCCTTTAGAATTCTCTACTAACAGAAAAATACCAAATGGATCGGACGATGAAAAAAAAAGTAAAATGTAGGAAGGGGTTGCGTTATGGATGTTTTGAAAGGGTATGGCGTCAAAGGTAATTTAGGGGTCGGCAGCGTAATCAAAATTTAATGAATTAACGGACAGCTAATGGTTATTTTGTATAGTTAACGCCAACAATCTATTTTTTATAGAACCGCTTTGTTTAAAGCACGCTATCCTAGAAGGGTAGATACAGATACAGTTTTTTTCTTTATTTTAAATTATTTTGTATTTCACAATATAATATAAATACAAGTACAAAAAAATAATTAAAAAAACATCCCACAAAGGCATGGCCTATGTGTGGGTATACATTAAATTTTAGGTTATAGTAAAGGGCACAGGCAAGAATACAATAGATGTGATCAGAAATAAAATTAGATTAAAATTGCTAATATAAACTACAAGTGCATGATAGATCATTTTGTTGGTGTCAGGATGGACATTGAAAACGTTGGAAAATATACGTCAAATACCAAAGTTTTTTTTACAATTTTTCCTTTGTCCATTTGAGTTGACAATATAATGTAACACCCAGATATTTTGTCAACTTATCATTTTTATATTAATTTGTAATTTTTTATTTAAAGGAATTATATATTTTTTCTTTTATATAAATTGCAATATGAATAATGATGAACACATACGTTAACAACCCCTATATTAGTTTCCTATATCCCTAAAATATTATTATCTAAAATTGAGTTGAACGAGAAACACGAAGCACAAGAATGTCACCCCAAACATTTTTTGACAATTACACTAAATTTAAACTCATGTATGTACGATGTCAATGCCTTGTTAGCTATATTGCCAATGATGCGGGTATAATGTCGAACATTTAGTAAAACGGTCATGCCTGACTGTATAATACAATTAAGATAAAAATATCAATATGTTTAACTTCGTAAATATACCTGTATCCCGTATGTGAGGTCGATGGAGAAGTGACATGAATTTGGTAAAAAATTTGGTAATATCTACATACAAAGTATGTATCTACTAAAAAAATAATCGACTAAATTAAGCCAAGCAAAATATTTTGAAAACTCATAATATTTTTTCATTATCATTTACTTTTTTATTTTAATAAGATATGACCTTCAAAATCAAGTTATATATATATATATATATATATATATATATATATATATATATATATATATATATATATATATATATATATATATATATATATATATATATATATATATATATATATATATATATATATATATATATATATATATATATATATATATATATATATATATATATATATATATATATATATATATATATATATATATATATATATATATATATATATATATATATATATATATATATATATATATATATATATATATATATATATATATATATATATATATATATATATATATATATATATATATATATATATATATATTTACGTTCAAAATATAGGGTGACGCAAAATTAATCACCTTATCAGAGGATATTATAATTTTCTCAAATGGCGTTGTACGTCAATCATATTTGATATTTGTGAACAATACAGCTGCAGTATATAACCAAATTGATAAAACAGGCACAAATGTGTATCAATACTGGCGACATCGACAGCCACTTGATGGATATCATCATTTCCATTAAACAGAAAAAATTAAGGTCCTCATAAAGATTCCCATCACTCAAAATCATGTTTTTTAATAGTAAAACAGTTATTTAAAAACTTAATTGGATGTTTAATTTTGTGCCACCTTGAATTTGTTTGTATACTACAGCTGTCTAGTTCACAAATGTCATAAATGATGGACGTACATCGTCTTTAAAAAAATTATAACATCTTCCAATACGGAGGTTGATTTTGCGCCATCTGTACATGCGGCGAGTACGTAATATGTGTCATGAACTTGTGTATTATTTTTGTATAATATTCTCATTGCTGGGAACCATAAAGACCTTAAACTCTGATACCAAGACGCCAGCTGACTAACTGACCTGATGCTAAAATGCACTTGAGAACCCATGATAACCCTTCATAGAGAACTGTGTCATGTTGATGTAATAACTTCATTTATCAACCATAAATTTTATGAATGAAGTTGTGCACATTGCAACATATTAACCAAATATATTTCAGTACCTAATTCATCAGCTACGACATGAAATAATGAATTATGTATTTTATCAACATAATTATATAAAAATAAATGATACTCAAAATTGGTTGTCTAATGTTATAAACGTTGGAGTAGATTTTTAAATGACAGTAGAAAATAGCATTAAATATCTCCCATTTTGTCACTGTGTCATAATATAAGTAAGTAGGTATATTAAATGATTGGACTGGTATTTTAAACGTAAGGGTGATCATCTAATGAAGTGTCGTGTATTTAACGATTAAGACAACACTTTTTATTATATAACATAAAATACCGTATGCGAAATTAGGTGGGATAATGATTTGAAAAAGAAGGATATAAAAAGCATTTAAAAAATAAGTGGTAACAATTTTATTTTTGATAGATGATATCCATCAAAACATATGTATTTCTCATGCTGGGTCCTATCAGTGATTCAGAAAATACCATAACTTTATATATTATTTTGAAATAAATTATTATATTTACGTAAAATATTTTAGTATATTGGTAACTGATTGCTGTAAAGCAATATCTTTTTCTTTTTTGTAAAGGAATAACCCACAAAGCGTCTATTTTCGATACTCATCTGCAGGTAGGATAGTAAGGATAGGGAAGGTAAATGTGAAAAATACACAACGAATACCCAGAACAACTGAAAATAAATCTTTCTTGAATTCATTTTACAATTGGCGGGAATCGAACCCGCGACGCCAGTTTCGCAGTCGAGCGTCTACCCAGCTACGCCACGGTGCCTGCCCAACCAATATCATAACATTAGACAGCTTTTGTATTTGGTTTAGTTAGCCAAGAGAGAAAAAATGATAATAATGGAGGCTCAATCAAACAGCAGTTTCGAGATCAGGTTCTCAAATCTGACCCAAGTCAACAACGCGTCCGTTTTAATGAACCTCATCATCTTTCAGAGAAAATATGAAAAATAATTTATTTTATTTTATACGTCACTGCTTTATTTCGCTCAACATGGCACGAGCCGTATGCTTTGACTCGTCGGACACGGGCCCCTTTCGGCTTGGGTCATGTTTGGCTGTTCATTTGTCAGTGGGAGTACGTAGGTAGGTAGGTACCCACAGCTCCATTATGGTCCCGGTAGGTATCATCGCCATCTTCATCACAAATAGCCCCACAGGAAGGGAGGACTGGGCATCAGATATATGGTACCTACGAAGCGCCGTACCGCGACGGGACAATACGGTAATCATTGTTTGGTACATACAATATAATGCATTAAACCATGCGCGCGCTGCGTATGTTATGAACAGGGTGACCATAGAAAAAATGGCTTTGCAGGCTAGTAATCCAGATTTTCAAAGATGTTTTTTTTTTATGTTGCATTCACTTTCCAGTTCAGCAGATAGCTTTAAAGAATATACTAAGACGAGTTTTTAATGATCCATTAACTGATGTGATCCTGATGTGAAATTCAGTCATTGCGACTCGATGTGATCCTTTTTCTGCCAGTTTTGGGCGGTTTTAATAAGAACTAGACCGCACACTGGCTTTTTAAAGCTATTTTAGCTATTTTTAGCTATTTTAGCTATTTTTTTGCTATTTTACCTGGGTTAACCCTTCTAAAACAATAAAATTATTTAAGACCACTCAGTTTCACTCAAATCACGTTTTCTCGGTATTTTAATATAAAGTAATGAAGGTTGAAATGAAAAGTACAGACAAAAATTGCACTTATTTACTGATTAAAATAATTGGAGAGCAATGTTTCACATATAAAACTGACCCTTGAAATTAGTAAATTGAGTGTTTTTAAATATAACCACGCCCCTATTTGTCGTATGTCAGGATAGCTGGTAATAAGTAGTAGGCGAAATCCACCAAAATACGATACAATCCAAAAAGAATGCAAGAATTACAAGAGTCGCAGTATTTAAAGATATAAACCAGTTATGTAGAGGGTGCCTAATACATATGGCCAAGGTTGTATGTTTATACAAAGCTTTACAATTTTATTTTTAGCACATTCGCCACATACGATTAAAAAGTGTCCAGTAATTGTCAATTACTTATATTTACGTAAATACTAGTTATTTTATTCAAGATAAAATACAACTTAACAGCAATATCAATATTATTTTTTTATGTGTTTTTGTTAATAAAATACAACTTAGTAGACTCAAAAAATCTGTGTTTGATTAAAAATAAATACATAAATATATAATATGTATGATTTCACTGATAAATAAAATAAACTTTATCAGAATAATCACCATGTAATCATATTTTATAACTAAATGATTGATTTCGATACTTTTCAAACACACTGTGTAAAAATTCAAGCGCGTGCCTAAATTGCCCATCTGTCACAGGTGTTGTTCTGTGAGTGGTGCCTTTACAATTGATAATAATAATAATAATAATAATAATAATAGTTCACTAGGGTAGGTACTTTTTTTAAATACCCCAAATACGGGACCGTAGTATCCCAGGTAAACCTACCTTAAATGCCTTGGCAACATTTTACGCAACGTATTACAGAGCTCTGCTACAATGTTCGACTCGATTTATTATAGTCACTTTATTTTCCCTCTGGCATTTTGCCACAACTTCTCGTCCTTCAATAATGTGCTGTTATTTTTTACAATGTACTTTTGTTACATTATTTGCTTGGTTTCGAGAAACGTTTACCGCGAACAGGACCTAATGTAGGGGAAAATATAAAGCGTATTATTTTTGCAGACGAATACAGAAAAAAAAAATGATGGCGGAAAAAGACATCTTTGAAAAATTGTGAATTTAATTGTAGGAAGTTAGTTTGTTTGAACATGTGAAGTTGTAGTAATCTAGTAGATTTAATCCTTATAATCATGTGTACTTCTATCCTTGTCTATTTCTAACTAACTAACTAACCATCACGCCGCTTCCCCGCAGGGGTAGGCAGAGAGAATAGAGCGCCACACCACTCTGTCCTTGCAAACATTCTTCGCCTATTCCACGTTCATGCATCTCCTCATACATGCCCGCCGATTGTTACGACTCCTAACCTGACCACTTTCGTGCCATGTTTTTCTCGGTCTTCCTCTGCTTCTTTTCCCACTAACATTCGCCTCATAAATCCGTTTTACCGTTCTTTCCTCACTCATTCGTTCCACATGTCCAAACCATCTCAACACACCTTTCTTAATTTTATCGATAATGCTTATCTCAGCTTCGCATTCCTTCCTTATTTCACTATTCGCACATCTATCATACATCGTTTCGTCGCACATTCTTCTGATAGGTCGCATTTCCACTGCATTCAGTCCTTCTTTTGCCAACTCCATGTTTCACTTCCATACATTAGAGTTGGAACCAGGACTCCGTTGTGCACTGCCAGTTTCAGCTTCCGCTGATGGGTTTCAGTTTAGCTTCCGCTGATAGGCTATTTCTAATGTCAGAATTTTAATAATAATAATAATAAAAATAAAAATAAAAATAATATTTATAATAATAAAAATAATTGTTATCATTTTATTATTTTTTAAAACATATTACATACATAAGTCATATATAATATATTCCCGATGAGTAATTTATATTTCTCATTTTGGGATATGGGATTAAGGTTAACAAGACTGGAACACAAATAATAAAGTTACAAAAAAGATTTTTAAAAAATAACGAAAACCAATACATGACAAAATATAAAAACAATAAACAGGTTTAATAAATAGGCATAAGAAGCATATTTAAAATAAATAAATGAGAAAAACATAAGGTAAAAGAATATTTAAAATAAACAAATGAGAAAATATTAAAAATTATAAAATATAAAAACATAGGTAATTTATTATTAGATTAAAACCAATATTTTTAGCTTTTCCACTTTTTTATTTGACCAGCGACCGGGTTTCGTCGTTACCGACATCATCAGACTGGTGAGAGGCTATACAAATTGTTATGTTATATTTAAAAGAAGGCAGGAGTTGATAACCATGATTTGATATAATTTTATTGAGAATTAATTTTATTGAAAAGTGGAAAAGCTAAAAATATTGGTTTTAATCTAATAATAAATTAAAAATGCAATTCCATCACGAAGTGTCAGTGGATAATATAAATCTATTAAAAACATAAGGTAAAAACAAAATAAGAAAATATGACTTAACACTACATATATATCTTTCCATAAAGTATTTTTTCAGATCATTTATTTTGGATTCCCGAATGGGTTCTATTTTATATATGTCAGGCAGCTGAATAATTTACAAAAATAAAAAAATAAAAAAAATTTTGGATAATTTACATAGCTCCATTTTCGTAAAATACTACCTCAAGGGCACTCATACAGATATGGATTATGATATGAAATTGATAATGATTAGTTTAATCTTCTGAACGTCGACGTTAATGGGCATCAATAAGTAGTATTCGTTTCACATATTTCTTTAATCTTTTACTCTTTATTTGCGAGTAATGTATTTATAAAATTTCAATTTGCGACTTTTTTTTACAGAACGTTTATTTTACAATATAAGCCAATATTTTTGCTTATGAAAATCTTATATCCTTGTAATGATTTGAAAGAATTTTCGTAAAATGGTGATTTTCAATTCTTCCATTCTCAAGAAGGATCAAAACTTAGTACATATTTATTTTAGCATATATCCTTGACTTACAAATTGGGTGCATACTTATGTCGGGCTGGGCTGGATTCGAGCAGATCTGAATTGAAGCACTCTCCACAACAATTTTATTTTTAATAACGAGCCGCTTAGGCCTACAAAAACACCATAAAATTGAAATAAAATATTTGTGTTTATGATATTGACACACACGCACACATTGATAAATTATTTTAATAATCTATTATCATCATCATCATTGTCATCATATTATAATCCAAGTCTTTATAAACACCATTGAGGTAGAATTTCAAATAATTTTTTGACATCTCATTAATGATGAAGAATAATATGGAAGTCTGGCCATTTACGGGGCTGATGACGGGCTTACGGGACGGGGATTACGGGGCTGGTTTAAGTGATCAATTTACACCCGTGTAACATTTACCAATTCTACCCATTATTGACAACCACATTACTCAAATTCTTTGAAGTTCTATATATATATATATATATATATATATATATATATATATATATATATATATATATATATATATATATATATATATATATATATATATATATATATATTGAACCAATTTCGAAACTTTATTCTTGAATCACTCGAACTTCACAAGACATGTCTATTGGTGAGATAAAAAAATAATATGAAAAATTACTCCTTTAATTGGAGATAATCCAGATTTGGACACACTCAAAATGTTGTAACTCAAGTCTTGTTGACTATGAGACAATTTACTTAAAAAAATACAGTGAATAAATATATAAAAAGTAGAAATGGAATTTTGCTAAAAAAAACTAAATTTTTAATGGTAAAATTACTGTCGATCATTGTGTCAATTAACACCCTTTCAGCGTATTTTCTGGAAAGTATATTTCAATTAGGAAAGGGTTTCTGTTTGGGGTACAGAATTTTCAATCAATGGGTCCAGTTTTCTAGAAAGTTTTATTGAAAAGGGTCGGCGAATTGGAAGTCATTTGCCGGACACATTTATACTCGATGACCAGTTATAAATCCCACAAGGCAGGTCGTAAATGATAAATTGTGGACTTTTTACCATGTAGAGTTTCTACAACTTTTCTTACACTTCACATCCCCAGTCCCCACCCTGATGAACCTTAGTCTCTTTATTGAAGAGAACTGCGTTATTAATTTTAAGATTGTAAAAAAGAAATGCCTAGAGAACAAATTATGAAAAAAACCTTTGGTACTATATTAAATAAATAATAATAATAAATAATACTATATTTTAATCCCAAAAAAAATTAATTAGCATCTTAATTTCACCAAAAGGATTTTGGTAGGTAGGCTACCTACAAACATTACTATTCTCGTTTTCCTGGGTATTTTTACTTCTTCATTTCCATTCCAATATAGCAGCAATGTCCTTCATTTTTAACTTCTTCACTTCCATAATATTCTTCTTCTAACCCGTATCCGCACCCAATAGTGCATAGGGCACTGCATCATACAAAAGCAGTGTTATCTTGATCTTTAACCAATGAAGGAAATGTGATCAGCCCTCCGCTTCAGGTATCTGGTAATATTGAAAATATACTAGAGTAAAAAAATATCTTTATTTATTTGACCCCACCCTGGGAATCAAACCCGGACCCTCTAGAACGGTAGCCGAGCGTGCTGACCATCAAATATATTCCATCATATATATGCATATTCTTGAATATATTGCATTTACAAATTCAAGAATCTAGATCACCAAATCTTGCCTTGATATAATAACTGATCAAGTGTACACCATATTACCGATTTGGTATTAAATTTGTGGAATGAAATGTTAATATTGAAATACACTTGAAACGCTTGTGTAAGACCACTTTTTGGTTTATTAATGTGAACACGACTAGTTTCGAGAACTACACAACTTGAAAATACAAGTTAATTGAATATCTTTAGTTCTCGAAACTCGTCGTGTTTTTATTAATAAACTCAAAAGAGGTCTTTGACAAGCGTTTTATCTTTATATTTAGGTTTACATCGCGTTGGTCCGATGGGGTATCGATAGGCGTAAACAAATTATTTAAATATATATTTTACAATATTATTATATTGCGACCGTTGCGACCATATGTTTGGGAAGTCCTGCTGTTTGTAAACGGTCACGCAGTAAAACAAATGTATGATGGAAACTGGAAAACATAAGGGATGATATAGGGCCATAAAGAGAGTTTATCCGATGTTATTTTAGTATAAATATTCCTAGAATGTCTTTTTTACTCGATTTTTATTGGAGCATTACGATTATTGTTGAAGGTTCGGCAACGAAGCAACATGTACGAGTAATATCATGTTGTAAATGTGCTTTTATCTTCGATAACGTACGTGGTCAAGTTTGGTACCGAAAAAATCTTTATTAATTGTAAAATCTTAATTATAAAAATAAAAACTTACTAGTTTCGTGAACTATAAACGTTCTCATCGACATGGTTGAAAATACAAACGAAATTATGAAATGAACTACAATGAGCTTGTATTTTCAATTGTTCATAATTTCATCTGTAGTTCTCGAAACTAGTCGTGTTAACATTGTATAATATATTGAAAATTTTTATTAAACAAGTATTTTATTTTTATATTTCATACATTACATTTAATAAATATTTTTCTTAAGTTTGTTGTTATACGTGTACAATCGTTTACTTTTATATTTAAATCGTGTTATTCCACAAAGCAAGTATCAAATCAATAAATAAGCTTAATTGTATATTTCTGTTATACTTATTATTTTTTGACATCTCATCAAAGATGAAGAAGAATATGGAAGTCTGGGCATTTACGGGGCTGACGACCGTCATAGGCTGGTTTAAGTGATCACTTTACACTCGTGTAACATTCACCAATTCTACCCATTATTGACAACCACGCTACTCAAATTCTTGGAAGTTCTATATATATGAACCAATTTAGAAACCTTGTTCTTGAATCACTAGAACTTCACTAGAGACATCTATTGGTGAGATGTAAAGAAGCTTTTTATAAAGCAGAAACTCTTATATTAGTATGTGAGGTCCGAATCCTGGATTATAATCACACACATAAGAAACGCCAGAAAATACCATTTTCATTTTTATTATTTAAGCTTACAATTTTTTCTGTTATACTTGTTGGTCTTCTAACTCCAATATTACGTTTGACTTAATGATTATTAACACTTTTTCAATGCGTTATATCTGCTAGATCGACACCTAATGTGTAGGCTTATTAATATCTATAATTATAATACTCAAGATGCGTTCAACTGGTGTTTATGTTTGTCGCAAAAGAAAAGAACACAAAAGAGTCGTCAGTTCAGTTATTCTTATACGTTACAAACAATAAATGTATTGATAGGTAACAGCCAGGTATTTACAAAATAACTCATTAAATATGTATTTTGGACTAACCGGGAAAATTGTTTACTGGGATTTCCTTTCATACTCGTGTTAATCGAGAGTTTACACACATGAAGTAGGTATACCTTTATAAATTTATAGCACCTGTATGGGTAATGTGGCTACTATATTTTTTGTCACCAAGGTAAACTGTTCCCGAGATGAATGGACAAGGATACACGTGTTGTACAGAGTGTTGCAAAACTATAAAGATGTAATAAAAAATGATTCAATTAAAATTTTCATCATTCAAGATATTTTTGAAGCATTTTAAGCGCGTTAAGAAATTGCCTAAGGGAAAATATATGTAGGGTAATACTTATATTATATATCTAAACCAAACCGCCCTTATTTTTGTTGTTTTCAATAATATCTGTTTTTTCCACCACACTAATCAATGGTCTTAAAGTCAAAAGTGAAGTTCTGAAAAAATCTGAGTATAAAATCAAAAAAATAAGCTTAATTAGACCACCTTTGAGTTTATTACTGAGTTATTTGATGAGAACTTCAGCAGTTCATGAAACTAGTCACGTTTACATTACCAAACTAAAAGTTTTCTTAAACAAGTGTTTCTTTTACAAAGTGTTATTTTACAAAGTTAAAGTCAACTAAATAAATAATTTCTTAAATCTATAATAGCAATTATGCATTGTATTCCAAACTTTTAGTTTCGTGGTACCGCGTACCGCGTGCATTGTGAAAGTTAGGTATTTATCATTCTCAAGAACTTACCAACAGAGTTCATTTTTATTTGCTCAACGTGCAAAAAATGTTAAAATAATAATGCAATAATTCTGGTTTGCAATGGGCATTGAGACCAAATGACACAAGGAAAACCGAGTTGTATAAAATACATCGAAATTTACTACGTTTTACGTTTATGTATGTATGTTAAAACCATTAATTTTGCTTATTTTTTTTTACAAAAATGTTAAAAATATAAGTACTCACTGAGTAACCACTCATCGAGATTTTTATGTCTACCGGTTTCGAGACGTACCCGTCTCTTCGTCAGGACAATCACTACACAGCATGCAAACAATACTACCTTTCACCACCATAGCATCATTTACACACTTAAAACTACACAATTAACTTTGAATCATTTGTCATTGTTGTTTATATCTTATTAATCTTTTTGTCTCGTAGATTGAATATGATAATTTATTTTTCTGTTTTGAAAAGTGGAGAAAAAACATTTTAACCCATATCCACACCAATGGTGCATAGGGCACTGCATTATATAAACGCAGTGTTATCTTGATCGTTAACACGCGAGGGAAAGGTGATCAGCCCTCTGCTTCAGGTACCAGTCCAGGGTAATATTCAAATAAACAGAAAAGTCATATCAATCCCTTACTACTTCATGTTAAATATCAATGTATTATCTGATATATTTAAAATATGTAATTAACATACCTATCCAACAAAATTATTATGATCAACATTCAGCTGAAAAGTAATACTAACGGGCAAAAAAATAAATTGGTATAAATAAAATGGTAAGTAGGGTAATAAATCCACATAAAACATTCCATTTGTAGACGAAAACATCTGTAGTTTTCGAAAATAGTCGTGTGTAATGATATAAAATTCATTAAATGGGATTATACAAGTGTTAATTTTTTTAAATAATCAACATGTCATTCCACTAAGTTAACGCCAAATCAACAAATAATATTATTTGTTGATTTGGCGTTATCATAAAACGCCAAGTCATTATCATAAATGATAAAATAAAAATAAAAACGTAATTGCTGTATTTGCGTGGTTGGAAATTGTCTCCATACAATTATTATTACTGTACATTGGTACTCAACTGGAGTCTTAGAATCGAAGAAAAATAATGATTTAATATTAGTAATTAGTATGCAATGAACGTACATAATAATAAAACACTATATCGTTTAATGGTAGGCACGAGTTTCTAAACCAGCTTCATTTAACGTCAGAAGAAAAACTTGACAACGCAACTTGGAAAAATGCTGTCAACACATTAGAAAACCACAAATAAAAAAGAAGTTCATTTTTCAATTAAGTTTTACTTATTAAATACCACTTTTTCACAAAAGTTAATACTTTTACTATATATTTACTAAGTATTTTTTTTACTGTTTCGGCATTCAATTTGTGGTAAGACATAATGAAATTGTAAAAGAAAAACATTTGTTTTTTACCACTTGATTTTATTTTTATTATGACAACTACTTTCGGAAGCTATGCTTCCATCTTCAGGTCTAAATGTAGACTCATTTAGACCTGAAGCATAGCTTCAGAAACTAGTTGTCATAATAAAATAATCTCAAGTGGTAAAAAACAAGTGTTTTTCTTTCAATTAAATTCAAAATGGATATATATTTTACCACAAAGTGACTGCTGAATTATAAATGAAAATAATTTTAATTAATATTATCGACAAATCGTTATAAAATGGTTGATTTGTTATATTTAATAAATTTAAAATGAATAGCACCTCGGGTTACGATCAAATTTCATTAGTCAATTTCAATTATATTTTATTTAAATTTTTTCATTAAAATAATTGCAATTTAAAAGTGTACAATATTTTAAAGACATTAATTGATTCGCATCTTTTTTGGTGTGCCAAAATTCTCGATCACAGATCTGGGTTTCTCCACTTAAGAGTTATTCAGAATTTAGTAAAAATTTAAGGATTTGGACACATCCAAAATGCTGTGAATAAAATATTTGGTTCAATGTTTTCAGGCGTCTCACAGTATGCAAAATAATTCGGGAAGGATCTTGCATAATCTTGCCGTAAGTTCCAAAAATATATGGATCATGGGTACAATGGTGAATGTTACAGGTGATCACTTAATATGCCAGCTCGTAAGCTTTGTAAATATACAGACTTCCATATTCTTTTTCAACTACGCTGAGATGTCAAAATGCAAAAATAAATTGATTGTAAAACAAAACAAATAAAATCCTTATTTTTTCCGTTTGTAAATATCAAATTCACTATCAATGAAAGTAATAATATTATTCCGTATATTCTTTACTCTGTGTGACCTTCAACTCTTGATTTCTTTATCAAAACACCCTATTACGGGTATACACGTGTAGGTTTTAGCCGAGACTTACTTTATACGTTAAGGTTGTGCCAGTATCAGCGCCCCTAAGTAAATATTTATTTTTATTTTTCGTACGTATTTTTTGCCCACCTCTTAGGCTCATAAAACCAAAAACATTCTCACCGTAAATTTGTTTTTGCTGTTTTTTTAATTATGCCGTCGAATTCATATCCAAACACCATTAAAAACATAAAATATTTATTCATTTATTGGACAATTTATACAGCGTTCTAAAAACAGAGGGTTTGTGGAATATACCTTTTCAAAAAATATATAAAGGATTTTTTTGATAAAATTTTTGGAGTTATAATTTAAATTAGATAAAAGTTTTCGGGACAATGAGCATGTAAATTAATATTGGAATTTCGCTTCAAAATGGGCTGTTGAAAAGTTTCAAAAGGGGTTTTTATTTAAATAATTTATCAATTCGTTCTGGGGAAAAAAGTGCAGAAAATTTTAACATGCAACGCTAAAAATTACTATTTTTTTCATAAGAAAATTTGCAAAGAAAATTCTCTAAATTTTTGGGCCAATACCGTAGGGATTCTCAAAATTCGAAATGAAATCGCTTGTTTAAATATTGAAGTTTTCTCAAAACATCGCTGCTGTAAGGTGTAATATAAAACCCTATCTGCCTCCTAACTGTTGAGCATAAAAGTGAATGGTTTGACCAGCGTAAACACAGCCATTACTTCCCTGTAACTCCGTCAGGGTATGACCTTACTACAGAAGCTTAAAGCTCCAACTCTACAAGGTCAAAACGTTTTTTAACATTCATTAAGACGTACGACGTTGCAGTGACGTCATCCCTGTCCTTACACAGGTAATACGCGGTTGGCTCAGGCCAAAATTCACTACAGATAAACTGTCATTCTAATTGTACACATATGAATAACATCTTTGACATCTCAACATAGATGAATAAGAATATGGAAGTCTGGGAATATATTTACACGGCTTATGACCTTTCATAGCAATATTTTTCAAATTTATCCGTGATTGACAACCACACTACTCAAATTTTCGAAGCTCCTATATATTAATTAATGTCATGGCACAGTACATATGTGTTCACAACAGCTACCTATGTTGGATTGAGAAAATATTTATTTAGCAGAGACCCTTATATTTGTATACAGGATCCGACCCTCTGATTATTTAAACATAATGGGAAATGCCTGCAAATATTTTCAGCTTATTATTTGACGAGTTATTTTTATTATAACATTTTGAGCGTGCTTAAATACTAGTATTTGGACACGCTCAAAATGTTGTGAATAATAGAAATAGTTTATTTTTTTAAATTCTTGACCGATATTAGACTTACCATATAATCTGCATTTAGTTTTACTCACTGAAAAATGTCAAAATATCGATACCTATGCTAGGAAATGCGAAAATTGAACGTACTGTAAAGATTAAATATGAGTGATCATTTTTTACTGTTTTTCGTTATGTTGAAAATAATCGTTAACAAGTTTTAAATTATAGATCTAAATATACGTTGTCGACGCACGATTATGATATTACTTGCCATTAATATGTTTTTGTGTGTTTTTTTTTCAGGTAAGTCAATGCATTTGGGATATTAATTGTAACTCAAGAGATTGAAAATCTAGCCATGGACCACGGCTTCCAAAGTCCACACCGCAAATGGTGGGTAATGTAACTTTTAATACTTGGTAAGTAATTTTTCGATTTCTCTGTGCTATTTTCTTCAACAGTGTAACTAATTAACACTATTATTATACTTTTTTGTCGAATTTCTGGCTACATATTACAAAAAGCAGTCATCAAAGTGTCTTTACATAAAGCAGGTAACAATATAACAGTTTAGCGCTCGGTCGCGTCTCACACGACTTGCAGAAGGAGGTTAGGAATTCGCCACGAAATTTTTCGTTCAGCATTATTCCTTTGGATTTCTTTCACGTTTTTTCCGCCATCACGAACTTCGCATTCTCTTACCTCACGAATTCATCAAAACAAAACGAGGGCTTAACATAACTTAGTGTGTATACTTAAGATAAACCTCTCATGTACATAGCTGTGTCATATTCATTAACAACAAAATTGGTTTAGGCAAGGCCTTTTTTTTCGACTAGCAAATAGTCAGCGGATAATTGTGTCGCCTTCTTTCAAAATCCGCCTGATCCATGTGAGTCGATTTTATAAAAAAAATGCGAAATTCTCCGGGTAACATTTGTGTTTCAAAGATTTGTCTATCTTTACATAAAATATTATGAAATAGAGAATGTTCCCATTTTATTATTTTTTTTCAGTATTAAAAAAAAAACACCTCATACAAACCGGTAATGACGTCATCTTAATTTTTGACCTATCCCCGCTCTCTGATTTGCCAATATGGGTCAGAAGGCAAGTTTCATGAATATAGAGGAATTTGAAATACAACGCTGTTTTAAAGTATATTTTAGTAGGGTTTTCAATTATGTATATAAATATTTTAAACAATAAAATCCACAATTGGCATTCTGATAGAGTATTTATTTTAAAATCTTATAAAATTGGATCTGGCGGATTTTGAAAGTAGGCAACACAATTAATCTTGATCATTTGTTAACTGATGGTCTAAATATTAAAACGAACTAAAAATTGTACCTTACACAATTATTTTATTTATTGTTTCGGCATTCACTTTGTGGTAAGACATAATGAAATTTTAAAAGAAAAACAACTTTTTTTTTTTACCTCTCCTTTGCTTTCCATTTTTCCTTTATTTATAAACTCCGCCCCCTAGACTAAACCCCCCCCCTAACTTGCCCCTCTCCTTTTTTTATTATTATTTATTATATTTTAGTTTACTCACACTGTTAATTCACAGTCTAGCGCCTGCCGTGGCGTAGTTAAATAAATATTAGAGTGTTAAATCACCAATATTAACCCTTTCACAATTGATCAGCTACTCTGATCAAAAAATGCGACGTTTTTCTACCATTAAAATAAATATTTTGATTCCCTAATTTTGGGACACTCGGTCTAGCAATTCGTATGACCATGTTAATTAAGATTAACTGTATTTATCTGAAATATTTTTTGGTAGAATATACTTAGGTGATAGAGAAATCAGTGATTAAAGTTATACCTGCGCCGGGCCAGACATTGTGGCCCACGGAGCTGCCTACTAGAATCATACGGGCCGGAATGTCTGACCTACAGAGTGGTAAGAGTTTATTTTCACCCCACTTTGGAATTTAAACCCGGGACCTCCAGTACGGAGGTCCCGGGTTCTGATTATTACACTACGGAGGCGGACTAAAATAATACCCTGTTACGACATGCAAAGTTTTCGAAGTTCTAATACAAATAATGGTGTTGTATACTAACATACTTATAGAGATTGTATAGAGATGAGTAGAATACAAAGAGAAAGCTCTAGTGACGTGATGAATGAGGGCTATTAGAAGATCATAGATAGGATGAGGGAATGGCTCCCAATTTCACAGCCCTGTTTAAAATTATGATTATGTATAATGTTTATGTACAGCAGGCGCCAGAGAAATTTAACGCCACAAAAATTATTTATTTCCTTTTCATCGTGTATTATTCAATGTCAGACATCTATGCAGGTACTTCAATTTTTAAAAATTTATTATATGTGAACGTTATGATTGACTTCCTTTCGGGGTACTGAAAACGATTAGCTGGGATAATTTTATTTATTACTAGCTGCACCCGGCCACGCGTTGATGTGGCTAAGTTTATCAAACAGAAAATAGGGAAAATCTGATTTGTTTAATTCATAAACAGGGGTTGTTATCTAGAACTTTTTATAGATATCCCAACAGAGACGATGAAGTTTTTATTTGCGAATGGCCCATTACTCGTTACATCGAATACAAACACATTCCACATCTTCTAGAATCCAGAAAATAATTTATTATAAAAATATATAATTATCAAACATCACCAGTCTGATGATATCGGTTACGTCGAAACCCAGTCGCTGGTCAAATAAAATTCATGTGGAAAAAATTACATAGTTGTAAATTTATTAGATTGCCAAATAACGTATAAAATTTAATAAACTTATTTTATCCAACATTTTTTACGATTTCTATCTATTATTATTTTTACAGGTACCAATTTAATACCAGAAAAAATGCTAAGTTACTAACCATCACACCGCTTCTCCACAGGGGTAAGCAAAGAGAATAGAACGCCACACCAATCTGTCTTCACAAACAATCTTCGCCTCTTCCACATTCATGCATCTCCTCATACATACCCGCCGATTATACCAACTCTTGGCCCACCCAGTCTGATGATGTCGGTAACGACAAAACGGTGAAATATATAATAATAAATGTGAAAAAAAAAACTTTTTAAATCCCGAGTTTTACCAAAATCAAAAATAAAATGTAGTTGTAATTTTGGTGGTTGTTTTATTATATAGATATTTTTTAAATGACCACTAAGCATTATTTTTTTTATTGAACATATTATTTATTCCGTCAGGCTGTAAGCTTTTGGACCTAACTGCGTTGTTTAAACCAAAATATCTTCACGGTAAATACGGGTTTACCAATTTAAAATTATACACCAACCGACCTAATTTTCTATCATATCACAATTTTAACACCGAGATGTGTATAAGATACGATGTTATCGATGCATTAATGAATTCTTCTTTTTTATAGCCCTATATATTACACCATTAACCATTATCTTCGCCTCACATTATCTTAAACTGCCCAACACCAAAAGAAAGTTACATACTACCTGTCAACAAATTAGATAATATTATATTCCGATGATATCGGCCGACCTTCATTGTATTATGAAAAAGCAGGTCTAATATTAATATCTGATCAAAACCGTACCTTTGTAATGAGGCGGCTTTCTTTATTAAAATTACATTGAACAATAACTTGCGTAATATTATTACGTATTCAACGTTCCCGCAGCTTTTGTTGCATTGAGTAAAAAGGATAAAAGGCTTCTGAAGATTCATGCTTAGTTGTATTTCAGAGGTAAAGATATTTCGACAATGTGCCTTCGAGAGTGTATGCTTAGACCAGGATCAAAAGTTAACCCTCCAATCCCACAGTTTTTTCGAACTCTACGGCTTTCGTGTTTCTTTTTTGTTGTTCAATTTGTGAAGCAAAATAACTTGTCATTTGTGTGCGTTGCGATTTACGTAAAGTAAACATAAACGAAAATTTGGATAAGGGTTTGAAAAAAACATGCCAACACTTTTTGTGTTTATAAATGTAAACACGACTGGTTTCAAGTACTACAGATCGCTCACTCCTTTCAAGAACGTCATAAATCAAAAATCGTCAATTTTCAGTTGTGCTTGTTTTCGGAATGCCCAGAAAATGTACTATATCTCAGCAAAAGAGGCATATTTTTAACTTAATATTTACCCACTACAGGGCAGAATGTGTTGTTTTTGCATTTGAAGAAAAGGTATTGTTTAATTTTTTTTTAAATATACTAAATATTTTTCAAATGGAGAAAAAACCTTCAGGTTTTATCTAAAAAGATCTGTTGCACGGTAAAAAGTTCGATAAGTGGCTTGATATTTATTTTTAATACATTGTATTATATTTTTCAACTTTAAAAACGTTCTGAAAAATCAAGTTTTTGATTTATGACGTTCTTGAAAGGAGTGAACGAGATGATCTCATAATCAACATGTGAAAATACAAACTGATTGTTGATTACATCTGAAGTTTTTAGAAACTACTCGTATTTACGTTAATAAACTAAAAAAACTGTCATAGGTGTTTTCTTTTTTATATTATTTTTGAGATCTCAAAATAGATGAAGAATAATATGGAAGTCTAGGCATTTACGGGGCTTACGAACGCCATAGGCTAGTCTATGTTTTCACTTTACACGTGTAACATTCACCAATTCTACCCATGACTGACAACCACACTACTCAAATTCTTGGAATTAGTATATATTGTTCAAATTCGAAACATATTGCTTGAATTGAGTAGAATCCTAGATTGCTAGAGATATCTTTGTTGAGAATAAAGAAACTTTATTTACATTAATATAAAAAAATACTCCTAATTGGAGATAATCCAGATCTATGAAAAGTATTTGGACGCACTCAAAACATTGTTTTATTTTTTATATTAACATCATCATATTACTCAACAAAGATGATATCAAATGAATAAACAAAATACATTTTATTTTTGATTTTGATAAAACTCGGGGTTTTAACATGTCATTAATTGAACAACAACTATTTTTAACGACAACAAAAAACACTTAAAAATTGGAAAGGTAAATAAACTAATTTTAGTGATTAACAAAAATAAAACTCCAGTGGAATCAATATCGGTCTCATTGTGTTAACATCTGCAGTAAGCACGTGAACCATTATGCACCTGGATGAAAGGTATCGTGGTACAACCATCATATAATTTTATAACACACTCATAAAAAAACATATCTAGATTGTTTAAGACGTAAAATTGTATTGGAAATAAGTAGGCCTTTCTTCCTGGGCCATTGAAATCTCTCCTGTTACTGAGCAGTTCCAGACTGGTCCATTCACAGCGCGTTCTTGTGGCATTCCAGTAAACCCACGCGACATGTTTATTTGTTATGCCCAGTACCGGTTCCTTTGGGCAAACGCCGTGGAATGGAGTCCGGCTGCCCCCTGTTAGGCTCTGAGTTCCTGGTACCTCCTCATTGATGATTCTCTTCCGATTGCCAGCGTACCATGGGATGCTTTGTTCCGATCTGCTGATTAGGTGGATTACGTACGTAAATAGTAAAAATAGAGATATTATAATTAGTGAAGACGTCAGATGTATATTATGATAACAAGTAACAAAGTTTTAAATTTTAACTGAGGAAGACAGAGGAAAACTTGGCATGATCAAATATTTCAAATACTCAGGAGTTGGAAATTAAAATTTTAACTTCATCTTTGAACCCCACAATGTAATATTTTATGAGAATGGAACGAAATATAATATTACTATAAGATTTAAAAAAAAACCTCCTAGTGTAGTGATTGCCGGGATTGAGTACTATGCTGGAAGGGTTCGATTCCCAGGGAGTCAAAATAAATATAAGTGTGTTACACTCTATTGAGGCAGAAATACGCCGTACGCAACCTAAAATGAGCACTAATTGGGATAAACATATTTAAATTATCGAATCATTAAGCAAATATTAATTTTTAAACAGTCATTATTTCATTCGGTTATTTGATTTGATCGTCCATGTCTACCAACTATAAAATTATTTACAACCTGAATGATATTTTATATATAAATGTGTAATTATTATTATATCTGACGCTTTTTAGCTATGTGACGATATTGTATAATCTAGAAGTACAAAGGGTTATTTTTTATTCATTTTAACAACATAACAGAATTGTACGTTTTACGACCAAAGATATATGGTTTATAAATCAAATCAATAATAAAAATTGATGGGTCAAAAACAACCGTAAAATAATGCTAATAAAATTTATTCGTCCCGGCTGCTACTCTGAAGGTTACGTTTGTAATTTCATTGCGGTAGGTTTGTCCCAGGAAACTTTAGGGATTTCGGTATCCCTATGGACTGGTCGGACATTTGAAGGTTAATAATGTCACAGGTTTCTGCAAATTTCGGGAATACAATATTTCGGAGGTGTTGTATATTGAGAGATTCCTGAACTTCTGTTCCATATACAGACAGCGTCCAGAGAATTTCTAAATTGATTCAATTACTCCATTTCGACTCATGGTTCGTTGACGTTTTCCCCCTTTCGATTTTCTACCAGATCTAATAAGCAATGGTACTGTTAATGGACTCGAAAAATGTTGGTACCATTAATAATCTAATAAGGAATTTTAAAAGAACTATAAATTGAATTAAAATACATTTTTTTCACTGTAAAATTTTAACATTTTAGGGGTAATTTTTCTTCTTTTGTAGTCATTCGTTTTGGACATAGGCCTCCTCAAATTCATCCATCTTTTTCTATACTGTGTTTCCTTCTGCTACACTACCTTGCTATCCATTTTTTTTTAAACTTACAGATTACAAAGGTAAAACAGAATTTAATACATATATAAAATAACATACTAAGGAATAAAAAAAAATCAACCGCAAAAATTCAAATTTTGAAATTAAAAATATAAAAAACACAAACACTCCAAAAAAGAAACTTAACGAACACTACAAACATATACAGATTGTAAAATAGAAAATCAAACACGAGAACTCTCTCGTATCGCATAAATATATATGTTATCCTGTAATATATATATTTTTTAAATGTATAACATGATACTATAAGCAACAACAATAAAAAAGAAGAAAAAAATCCCTCTCCAAGCACAAGAGCTCAGCCTATTTTTTGGAGAGGCTCAACGCAACTTAAATAATAAGATTGTATTCAGTAGAAATGTATGGAAATTGTTATTATTATTAAACTGTATTTTTTTTTAAATCACATTAAATAAATCAAAATAAAATACATAAAACACAAGCTAAAATGAATACATATTAATAGTCAAGTCGGGTTGTGATCCCGTGGTTAGTGTCGTGGCCTCTTGATTGAAAGTTTCTCGGTTCGAACCCACTATACCACAATTTGATACCTATTTCTAATAATGAGCCGCTTAGGCTCACAGAAATCGTATAAAATAAGAGTATTTTTGTAAATAAAAATTTAAAAAAAATTCTCATTTAATTAATGAAAAAAATAAGGCATTATCCGAATTGCTTTGCTATTTTATAAATTCAGACGCACTATGAATTAGGATCAAATTACTGCGTCAGTAAATTATTGTAGCCCTTCTTTATGATTCGCCATTACCGGCTGGCGCAAAAATATTCTATTCACTGCTCTTATGCTTAACTTAACTGGAGTCGAAAGCCATTTCAAAAAAGAGACTTTAGGTTTTTAAAACAAGTACTTATGACAAAAAAGAGGAAATAAAGGTTGATGTTTTGTTACATCTACTGAATTTTTATGTCAGGCACGTTTACTGACAAAATTCTAGCTTTCCTTAGTATTTGAGGCCTCCACCGGAAACATCTTGTCACAGGAACTCAGCACTTTCAAAAACATTTGTTAATCAAAGTGTGGTTGTCAAAAAAATTGTAAAAATATTACGAAAAATACAAAAAATAATTATTACCAAACAGAATAATAATTACTAAAATAATAATTACCAAAAATTAATAAAAAATTACTAAAATAATAATTGTTATAAAAAATTGTAAAAATAGTATGTGCCCAGCTAATAAAATAACTAAACATCCAGGAATTTAATTAAAATTTATTTTGACAGTAAATATATTATTATTGAAATTTTCAAGTAGTTTATTCAAACTTTCACTCAATTCTCGTTATAGCATTAGAAGAAATGGAGAATTAGATTTAAAAATAGATCGATATTCAATTCTACATACTCTTACACCTACATATCAAAATAATTTATTGTACTGAACGAATTAAAGCGGTTAAAATAATAAACTCTCGTCAGAAGCTTTTTAAGGAGGTTAAGTGGATTCGACGGTACTTCATAAAATATTAATGAACTTGAAGTATAAGTAATGAATACCCACGGCTTAAAAAATAACTTGCATCGAGGGATTTGGTTAAGCCCTAAAAGCTTTCATTTATTAAACTTATTACAGCCTTTTAAGAGAATGATAAAGAACATATTCTACATTGAACTAAGAAAAGTCTGATTAAAGATTTGATTAACTTATTTAAAAGAAAAATTATATTTGGGTTGAATTATGTTTGGGGAATGACTAATCTGTCAATTAATTGAAGTGTTAACCTTAAATATAAAAAAAATAATTATAATAAAAATAAATTTAGATAATTTATTTGGCGCCATTTTCGTAAAATACTACATCAAGGGCGCAAAATATAGTAATCTTTTAACTAAATTAATGAGATTATTAGTTCTATCCAATACCAATAGTCCACTTAATGATAACTTACAAGTAATATTCAAAAACTGTTTTGGCTATGAAAAAACTCTCTAAGACCATATTCTAAAGAAAATCCTTCATACTTAGAACACTGATTTGATATAAATTGTACATATGGTATAAGATCTTTTTCGTTGTATTATTTATATATTAATAAAATAATAACTTTATAGTTTTTTCCACATATACTTTATTTAACCATCGACCGGGTTTCGTCAACCAACATCATCAGACCGGTAGAAGGCTAGACAAACTTTTATGTTACATACTCGTACATAAGAGGGCAGGGATTAAAAACCATTATTTTATATACATTTTTGTTACAAAATTAATTCATATTGAGTGAATTTAAGTAGTGTATTAAAATAGGAAATACATCTAAGTTATGGAAAGGGTTTAAAGTATGATTTAAGTATTAATAATATTTAATTACAAAAGGACTCGATATCTCATTCAGCTTTAGAAGCAATAAAAGAAGGAGCATCGTTAAGATGTGTAATTCCAAGTAGAAATAAAAAAAATACGTATAAATTTTCGTGAATGTTTTTTCCAGATACTTTGTGGCACATTTTATAAACTTTATAAAATAAAACAACTTTGTTTTAACCACTTTTTATTGGTACACTTATTCCAACCGGTTTCGACAAGAACATTGTCATCGTCAGGGTTTATGTACTAATTCTAAAACATTGAAAACATTCAACGTTGACAAGGTTCTTGTCGAAACCGGTTGGAATAAGTGTACCAATAAAAAGTGGTTAAAACAAAGTTATGTTATTAGACAGAGTTTATATGTATAAATACTCAGACTTCCATATTCTTCTTCATCTATGTTTAAATGTCAAAATATAAACAAACACTGATCCAGGGTATTGCAGTATTTCGAAAATATTGATAAAATAAACTAAATTATTAGTAATTTCTACCTTCCTTTTGATTTGAGTAAAAATTAGGCTTCTTTCTTTGAATTACATCAGCAGATTAAGTAAAAGCTTTCATATTTATAATACAAATAGGTGAGAGTTTACAAAATGTAAAAGTTAATACCGTATTTCTAAAATGGATATCATTACAGTGAAATTCTATAAAGAAATGTTAAACCATAAATCTTTTACTAAATATGAAAATGCCACCCGAATAATCTATGTACAAATAAAATATATTCTTTATATTCATTAAGTTTATTTCATGACGTGTAATTTAATACTTCAAATAAATAAAGGATGTTGAATTCAATCCTTTAGCAAAGGATCGCTTTGAATACTATAAACCATAATTCTTATTATTGAATTTGAGTACCTCGCTTTGTTGGGAGATAATATATTATAGGATATGATACAATAATGAATATTCGGAACAATAAATTAGGGGTGTCTTCTTTGAGGTTAAGGGTTACCTGTGCTGTATATGCTGTGTACGTAAATAGATATCAACCGGAGAAGTTACAGTATAACCATACGTAATACGATCCCTAACAAGCCACTCTGTATGAGAGAGTAGACAAAGGATACATATTCAAATACACATATCGTTCACTCCTTTCAACATCGTCGTATATCAAAAATCGACAATTTTCAGTTATGCATGTTTTCGGAATGCTCAGAAAATGTACTTTATCCCAGAAAAAGCGGCATATTTTAAACTTAATATTTACCCGCTACAGGGCAAAAAGTGCTGTTTTTGCACATTGAAGAAAGGGTATTGTTTAGTTTTTTTTTAAATATACTAAATATTTTTCAAATGGACAAAAAACATTCAGGTTATATAAATATATATATATGTATATATATATATATAAATATATATATATATATATATATATATATATATATATATATATATATATATATATATATATATATATAAATATATGTATAAATATATATATATATATATATATATATATATATAATATATATATATATATATATATATATATATATATATATATATATATTTATGTATATATATATATATATATATATATATATATATATATATATATATATATATATATATATATATATGTATTTTTATATATATGTATATATATATATATATATATATATATATATATATATATATATATATATATATATATATATGTATATATATATATATATATATATATATATATATATATATATATTTATATATATATATATATATATATATATATATATATATATATATATATATATATATATATATATATATATATATATATATATATATATATATATATATATATATAAATATATAAATATATATATATAAATATATATATATATATATATATATATATATATATATATATATATATATATATATATATATATATATATATATATATATATATATATATAAGGATGATCGTTAGAACTTGATACTTCGGATAAACAGATATTTTTTATCCATGAAAGTATTTCTGGCCTTAAGTTGTTCTAGACACTATTATTTTTATTCGTTGGCTACGTATACATTAATTTTAGTGGTGGGAAGAATTTTTGCACTAAGATCAAGATGCCATATTAGAATTACACGTAGGTACCGGAATAAAATTATTTTATTCCTTTGCGTGGGTTCAAATTTTTGCAAAGGTTATTATCATTAAAGTATTATAAATTTGCATTAGAATAAAAGATAAAATCAAACTTCGAATAGCAATTCGTCAGCTCGATGCCTTGTAAGAGCAATTTTTATTTTCTGGTTAATAGTCAATAGTTTTGTACCAACAAAACTATTTACTATAAACAATTAATTAATAATATAGTGAAAGCCCCTGATTTTTATTAACAAATGCTTTGAAATGTTACCAGCAAGACGAGGAAAAAGGTCACAGAGAATAAAGAAAAATATATATTAATTAAACTTGTAAAATAAAGATAATAAAAATACATATATTTCTTTATTTCATATGTGGATAATGACTTACAACACGTTATTCTTACATAAACACAGATATAAAAAATAAATCGTTAGTATAATTATTAACTAGATATAAATATAGAATAAAATACCGACTATATACTTATATAGTTTTTTCCATATAAATTTTATTTGACCAGCGACTAGGTTTCGTCGTAGCCAACATCATCATACTGGAGATGTCGGTTACGGTGAAACCCGGTCGCTGGTCAAATAAAGTTTAAGTGGAGAAAACTATGTTTATTTTATTGTTATTTTATTCTATTAAATACAGTTCAACTAAGAAATGTCAGTGCAAAACTTAGATATGTATTATAAATATGAATGTGCGGCAAAACGATATACAAATGATAGATGTTCGAATGGTGAAATAAGGAAATAATACAATGCTAAGCTAAGTATTACTAAGTATATTATTAAGTATATATTAAGTATATAAGTATTATAAGGTTTCGGGTTGTGGTTCCGTGGTTAGCGTCGCGGACTCTTAAGTCAGAGTTTCTCGTCTCGAACCCCTCTCCCGCAATTTGATACCTATTTCTATTAATGAGCCGCTTAGGCTCACAGAAATAGTATTAAATTGAAATATTAGTGAAAATAATCAAAACACAAATATTTCTCTTATTAAAAAAAAAAATATATCGATAAAATTAAGAAAATTGTTTTGAAATGGTTTGGACATGTGGAACGTATGACCGAAGAAAGAACGGATAAACAAATTTATGAGGCAAATGTCGTTGAAAAAAGAAGCAGAGGAAGACCGAGGAAGCACAATCGGGTATGTCAAATGCTTGAAAGCGGCCGGGTCAGGAGTCGAAATAATCGGCGGGTATGTATGAGGAGATGCATGAATGTGAAAGAGGGGAATAATGTTTACAAATACATCGTGGTATGGCGCCCCCTGCTGCGCCCCTGGTGTCAGCACCTCTACATCTTCTCCTGCAGGTTTGATTTTGTTTCTTTTTTGATATTTTTTATTTCTGAATTCCTGTTACTCAGTTATATTTTCATTGGAATATGGACGGATAAATTAATTCAGTTTACATTTTTGATAACTCCATATACATGAAGAATATTAAACTATGGGTATTAACAGGGCTAACGGCCTGTCATTGCAGTCAAAAACAGTTTATTAAAAAAAAACACGTTCTCACCTGATACAGATAAATATTAATAATAATTAAAAGTATAATTTGGGATAATTTATATGTAGCCATTTTCGTAAAATACTACCTCAATGACTCTTATACAGATGTGGATTATGATATCTCTCTGCCTATCTCTGCGGGGAAGTGGCGTGATGGTTAGTTAGTTAGTTAATAACCATAGGATTGCAATTATTTTTCCCCAATTCATTCACAGTGAAGCGCCCTTGAGGTATTTTTTTACGAAAATGGCGCTATATAAGTTATCCAAATTTATTATTATTATTATTATTATTGCGTCATTTTATGAAGACAAAACATAAATTTATGATATGAATAAATTAATATCTCAGAAGCGTGTTTTTATTCTAAAACATAATTATATAAGTGTTTCATTATGATTTTTTTCCAGGCGGATAGAAATAATAAATCTTATTGTCATGATTTGAGCCTTAACAAATTACACCCTTCATCCTACATCCCTTACGGACCGCTAAGGGTTAACAATATTCCTGTGGAACCTTTTTTCTCTCTCCGGTTAGTAGGGCCTGGGGTGGAGAGAGAGAGGCAGAGGGAGGGAGACATTAGTATATCTCCAGTCTGCTCTTCATGTTTAGGGCTCCATTTACTACAATATTTCAGTTTACTTTCTGCCTCTGCCTCAGTTTACTCCTGACTGTCGCGGAGGCCGGTTCACGCCGCTGCGTACTAAATGTAGTAACACTTCGATGTTTTTTTTCGGCCACAAAATGAGTAATTGCTCCAATTATCGAGGCATATTTGAAACAATAGGATAATAAGTGCCGTGAATCCAAGAAAGGCTCAATTGATAAAAATAAATATATTTTTTTTAAGTTTTAAGGACAATATTTTAGTGATAATTTAATTTAAGTACAATAGGATAATAAGTGCCGTTAATCCAAGAAAGGTTCAATTGATAAAAATAAATAAATTGTATTTTTAAGTTTTAAGGATAATATTTTAGTGATAATTTAAGTACAATAGGATAATAAGTGCCGTTAATCCATGAAAGGTTCAATTGATAAAAATAAATAAATTGTATTTTTAAGTTTTAAGGACAATATTTTAGTGATAATTTAATTTTTGTGCAGTTATCACTTATAAGCAAAATAACTTAATTTTAGTGCTTTTAAAGACAACGAATTAACCCACGGATTTATGTGACTGTAAGACTATTTTATACGCTTAATTCCTAACATTATGTTGCAGTGTTAATTTCCATTTAGAGAATAAATTTTTATGGTTATTACTGTGAAATCGTTATCGTGGCTGCCGAAGCGGAAATTTGTTGTTTTCTGTCGGATACGCTTCAGTTTCATTTAAACAAAAAATAGCAATAAAGCGTATATAAGTGAATAAGACAAGCGATTTGAAAAAAGGTAAAATGGAAACGATATCGTGAAAATACTTCAACAAATTCAATTTACAATTTCAATCCGGTCGTAAAGTTGTAGGTGTATTTACTGGTGTTGTGTTTACGAGTGGTAAATGAGTTGAGTGTTAGATTGTTTTTTTTTTGTCGATTGGAGTTGTGATTTAACATGCCCTGGTTCCGGTCCTGGGGGCGTGCGCCCCCTGCTGCGCCCCTGGTGTCAGCACCTCTACATCTTCTCCTGCAGGTTTGATTTAGTTTTTTTGATATTTTTTTATTTCTGAATTCCTGTTACTCAGTTATATTTTCATTGGAATATCGACGGATAAATTAATCCAGTTTACATTTTTGATAACTCAATATACATGAAAAATATTAAATTCTGGGTTTAACAGGGCTAACGGCCTGTTATTGCAGTCAAAAACAGTTTATTAAAAAAAAAACACGTTCTCACCTGATACAGATAAATATTAATAATAATTAAAAGTATAATTTGGCATAATTTATATATAGCCATTTTCGTAAAATACTACATCAATGACTCTTATACAGATGTGGATTATGATATTAGAAATATAATTATAAATAAATTAAAATATCAAAGAAAAAAAATGTCAATCGGCTGATTAAGAAGGAGGGAAATGGAGTCTTGAAAATAAAACATGCGTTTATTCGAATGCAATGTTGTGACGAAATTTCGAAGATTTATGATTTTGAACAAACGAACGTCGTAATTTGTGTTTATATACATAGACTGACTAATATGGGATTCAGCCTGGATTCAGGCTGCTTTACAAACGTATAGTTATTTTTAAAAATAATTACATCACCTCAATATTATATTGCCATCATTTCTACTTTAAAATGCATTTTAACTAAACAATTATATAAATAATGCGTAAATCACATGTTGGATTATCTAATCATATAAAATTTTAATTAAAATTTAGTATTACTTAATCAGGTAGTAGTTATTGTTCAATTAAACAATAATATGCATATTTATTACGAACAAAACCTATTCCGGTGTATTGTATTATTAGCAAAAAAGAATATTTTGAATAGCATGTAGATTTATACAGTAATATATGAGCATAATTTACCATACATAGACATACCGTACGTTTAAAAATTAAAATGGATAATGTATCAGAAAACCAAATAAAAAATTAATCTGGGAAATTCCCAAAAGCAAAAAGCTTGTATCAAATAAGCTTTGATTTAACAGCACTTATTTTAGCCATTCATTTTGTCTTTTTATAGTTTTTTTTTGCTTTACCATATATTGTACCTTCTATTTTATTAGTTCTTTTTAATTTTTATTACTTCAAAACTACTCGTACTTCGACTTTCATTTAACAAATTATTCATTTCAAAACAAGCAGCAAAAAGCCTTTTATAAAAATAAAATCCATATATATATATATATATATATATATATATATATATATATATATATATATATATATATATATATATATATATATATATATATATATATATATATATATATATATATATATATATATATATATAAATTTAGCAAATATTCATGCATTCCAAACTACTTTTACATTGATCTAAATTATTAACGCCTTCATAATGATTTTAAGTGATTTATAATTGACGATTAACTTTGATTAAAAAGTTTGTAAACGCCAGTAATTAATTTGAAATATATTGCTTCCGGACTGCGAGTAGGTATATGCTCAAAAAAAAATATTTTTTTAGTACCCAATTACATGTCACTCGATTAACCTCAAAAAACGAACATTAAAAATGCTGACTTGACTATTTTGACAATTAAACTGCACTCGAAACTGAGTCCATAATAAAAAGTGGCAGGCGATGATTTTTCGATTGGTTTTCAAGCATTTCGCAATACTGGAATGACTTGCACTGCACTTAGTTGTAAACATCATTGTACAATTATTACCATTGTTTGCAACTGGTCGACCTTGGTTCGATTGCCGATAAGCATTACGTCGTTCGAGTAATATATTAACGCACTTCATTTTTAAAACATCAGGCTAGTTAAATAAGTAGAGTAACAGCCCAAACGTGCCAGCCTTCTGTTTTACTGTGCCTAATCGCTAGAAAATTCATGGGAATACATAAAATGATGAAAAATATAATACATTTTTCTTTTCTCTTTTTTCGAAATTATTATTGTAAAAAAGTCTTCAGTAATTTTAGCATGCGTATAAGAAAAAGTATCGGTACTAAAACGATTCATTTACAAAAATTTTATTGTGTCCAAATACTAGTTAAAAAATCTGGATTATCTCTAATTATGAGATATTTCTTACATTACTTTTCGACATCTCTATAAAGCTATATTGAGATGCCAAAAATAATATCCAGATCTGTGAACACGTATTAGGATACAATGATTTTAAAGAATGTGTATTGGTTTTTTTGTTGTTTTTAGAATATATACCATATAGAATTTATTTTTTTTATTTTTTTCAACTTTGTACCTTGCAATAACAATAAAACATTTTTTAAAACAAAAATATTTTTCAATGCAAAAACGGTGTTTTGAGAAAAAAATCGATTACGTGTTACCTGGATTTAGAGAAAATTAAGTTGCGACCTAACGGACCTTAATGACAAATGTTATTTATTTCAAAACTTTACCATTGCATATTAAATAGCAGAACAACATCACAGTACAATTATTAATTTAATCTCCAACCTGTTGTCATGTATGCCATACTGAATTTCAATGCACTTAAACCCCCAGAAATGCACATGGCTAGGATTAAATACAGACATTCTGTCCGGTGATCTTCCACACATCTTATTCAGTCACGCTCTAAGTTCTTGCGTTCTCGGTAACGCGTCACGAGCTTATTTTTCAAAGCTCTTTGTGAGCGAGCAACTTAAAGGGTGGTCTGTCGTCCTTTTCCATTTAGATTAACTTCAATCACAGGAATCCGAGAATCGCACCCGAGGGGGTGACTAACTCGTTTTGTCAACGAAAATCAGTGCCTGAGCTACATTTTAAATCTCGTTAGTCATTTTGCTCACTCGCAGGACATTTTTGATCATTACACGATCGAATAGGCTAGATATATTTTTAAGTATTCATAAATAATATAAATAGGAATTATTTATACGATTACAATTTCCATCACGCCGTTCTCTGAAGGGCTAGGCAAAGAGGATGGAACGCCATACTAGCCCGTCCTGTCATAAACTGTCCACGTTTCCTTCAAGTTCATACATCTAGTCCTACGTGCTCTCCGGATATGGCATTATATATATACATATATATATATATATATATATATATATATATATATATATATATATATATATATATATATATATATATATATATATATATATATATATATGTGTGTGTCTCTCTCTGCTTCTATTACCAGCTTCATTTGTCTCATAAATAAGTTTTATTGTTTTTTCTTCACTCATTCGATTTATATGCCCAAAACATCTCGACACACCTTTTTAAATTTTATCGATATAATGCAAAACTCACCCTTTCATTCTTTCCTTATATCGCCATTCTAACATCTATCATACATAATTTTGCCGCAAATATATTTTATTTTATTTTATTTCATTTTTTGTTAATCTATTTTATATTGAAATATAAAATAAACAAACAATAAAAATCGCGAAAGGAACATCGCTGAGATCTTTCTGACCATCAATCTTTTAACTAATTCATTTACAATGTCATTTTGAAAACGCATTGTCATTTAAAACTCTAAAGTAAATAAAGTGTCTTGTTAGGATAAAAAGGTTTCCACAAAAGAAGTGGATGTTAATCTCCCATTGAAATGTCACTGGAGCTATTCTCCCCGACACCCTGCTGTTTGCTAAGGGTAGCAGAGTGATATTATGAATATTGTACAATTTTTGTATATTTTAACAATTTAATGGATAGAATTGTTTCAATTTTACATTATAATTCTTGGCATTTGTGTAGGATTATTATTTAAAAATACAATTCAAGTAATTTTAGGAATATTTTGGATGTTTTGTATCAAATATTACTTTCCAATATAACGTACTTTAAAAAAAGGCTTTTGTTATTTTTTTTGTAGATACTTTAAAAACATGATCATGGTAGAATATTGGAAAACATTAATTTAAAAGTGTAGCGGCATCTTTAAAGAAATCCACAACAGTGCCCTTGATTATAATTATTTAAAAGTCTTTTGTAAAAAGTATTTTAAAAAAACGTATATTTAACATGTACATAACTATTTTTCAAGCCATGATAATTGTAGGTAGTAAGTACCACTTGATTTGTGATTTTTTGACTTACTTTTTAGTATTTCGGAATAAAATAATATTTAAATATTCTTTAAATACCTACTTATTTTTTTTCCGAGTATTGTTTTTTTTGCCCATTCTGCAACCTTGACAAACATTTTGAAAAAAATAATATGTATAGGATAGACATTTATTATTTTTGCGTCAATTCTTATAGCTTTAGAAAAAAACATAATATTTAGGCTGGAATTCTAGCATATTGAACAATCCATAATTTAGGCTAAAACTTTTATTTATAACTCGCAAAAATTCGGAAGATTTTTCAAAAAAAAATTACGTAGTTACTTTGGTCCAAAATTTACAACCCTTATTATTGTTGTTTCATAAATATTCATGCGCTCGTTTTACTTGCAGAGTGGATCTTAAATATGTCAAAATCTTCAAACTATGTAATGTTACTTTGTACCCGTGTTACTTTCAGACCCCGGTATCCCCTACGTATGATCGTCTTCAAATGGTTATTATATTTTCCTCTTATTTTTTACATGAATTAGGAAACTGTAAATAAGGATACTGTTATTCCCTTTTTAATGAATTTTATTTCTCGATCTGACGATATGCGTAATATTTTATATGCACAAATTTAACATTCACTTCCCATCGTTTTCAATACAGTCTGACATATTCTCACATTAGTTTTAAGGGTATTAAAGATATTTCGAAGAATGGTGTAAACTACGAGGCGATTGGAAATCCTATGGCCGTATTCACAAGATCATTATATCCTTTGTGGGGTATTATAAATTATCCCGTATCAGATGATAATATAGGCCTAAAGGATTCGGGAGATTGGCCAATTATTATCTATTTCGAATAACTCAAGATTATCAGGAGTTGTATGATCGGAATGTAGCGAGAGGGTTGGCTCGCGCCGAAATAAATGTAGCGGTTTACAAAATACTGGCAAGAAGAAAGAAATAAACGCAATAACATTAAACCGATAACCTTAATATGCTTTTGTAAAGGATACATCAGGGGGTTGAGAATCATTTCATTTCTAAAGGCTACATTCATTGATCTAATCAAATATAAGGCTGTGTTTGTATAAATTTCTAGTCAATCCATCGACTTCTTTTGATTATATATCTTCATATTCAAACCCTCATCGGCACCCAATGGTGCATAGGGCACTGTATCATATAAACGCAGTGTTATCTTGATCATGACCATATGAAGGAAAGGTGATTAGCCCTCCGTTTCAGGTACCAGTCCAGGGTAATATTGAATAAATAAAACTAACTAACTAACCATCACGCCGCTTCCTCGCAGGGGTAGGCAGAGAGAATCGAACGCCACATTACTCTGTATTTACAAACATTCTTTACCTCTTCTACATTCATGCATCTCCTCAAACATACTCGACGATTATTACGACTCCTGACTCATCCACATTCAAGTATTTGACATACCTTAATGTGCCAAGTTTTCCTCGGTCTTCCTCTGCTTCTTTTTCCAACTACATTCGCTTCATAAATTTGTTTAACCGTTCTATCCTCACTCATATGTTCCACATGTCCAAGAGAATAAATGTTAGAGTGAAAAAATCATTTTTATTTATTTAACCCCTCCTTACGGAAACGAACCCGAGACCTCCAAAACTGTAGCCGAGCGTGCTGACAATTATACTGCGGAAGCGAATCATTCTTACCCGTTTTTTCTCGTAAATAATGTATAAATTTCCGTCAACATGTTAATTTACGACAGAATTGACACAAACGGAAGCGTTCATCTCATTTGTGAATTTCCCTTCGGGGTAGGTAACTTAAACAACTTTATTAATATCTTCACAAATACATTTATATCTCCATTTAGTTCCGGGGTGGGCTTGTGGGGGGTGGCTCGGCAGTTAACACGTGGGGAGGAGGGTTTATCCGACTTTACATAAATCACTTGGATAAAAGCTTGTTCGTATTTCCCAGCTTTACTATTTTTCTTTTTCACACGTAAAAAAACATTTTCTTTCTGTGACAATATGAAATAATTTGGATGAGAATATTTTTTTCAGACTTACCTTAATATGATTTATATTCACACATTAAGAGTAAAGGGTAGGTACCGTAGAACGGGGCTACTTAAACTTTGTTGTGTTACTTGAGCCCAGTACAATTTTTTTTATTTAAATCTGTATTTGGTCTACAATAATGAACGTATTGATATGATTCATTGTTTTCCTGACAGGTGACACTTATTCGGCTGTCCAAACTTAAAACACAGTAAGGGACATTTTTTGTAGTCCGTTTTTTTTTGCATTTTTGGACTAAGTAGAATCTACTTAGTCCAAAAATGTAAAAAAAAAGTACTACAAAAAATGTCCCTTACTGTGTTTTGAGTTTGGACAGCCGTATTGTCACGATACTTCGATCGATACCACGATCTAAATATTTTTTTGTACTGGGCTCAAGTAACACATCAAAGTTCAAGTTCTACGGTACTATCTTTTTGCAGAAATAAACATGAAGTTTTCATTCTTTGATTTGGCAGTAATTTCTCATTCTTCTTCCTCTCTAAATATATCTGTTGATCTAATTAATCAGGGCTTTAGTCTTGTTCCTGTGAGGAGATCTAACTTTCCCTTCATCATTTCTGTGGTCGTCCTGGAGGTCTTTCTTCTAGGTACATATTCTTTGAGGTACATATTAAAAAATAAAGTAACCTACTAAATTATAAGGGAAACGATTTATTTTTGGGAGGAATATGTGAAAATGATTTTAAAAAAAAAGAATCTAATACATACATATTTTAGTTCTGCGTGTATTTATGTACGTACAATTATGTATATTTATTATGAAGATATTCTTTGGCTTTAATTTATCCATTTAAGACTTCAATTTCAAGCTATAAATAATGCTGATATTTAATTCACAATATATCTCTTCTAGTCACATTTGGCTAAGTTTATTTGTATTGTTGTTTGAATGTGGCTATAATTATAAATTTTCTTAAGTACGAGTAATATTTTGGTTCTACAATGACTAAAATAATTATTTTTCTTTCGTGTATGAGATTCCTAGACTATTACATTGTATAATAACTCAAGTATTATTACAATTTCGTCCTCAATAACATTGTACATAATTCATATTTTCAACGACATTGTCAACAACATATCATGCTAGTATTATAATATATTTGGTTCATTTTAAGTTAACAAGAGCGGTCGGTTAAACTTTTTATCAGATGCGACTAACAAGATGTATAAAAAATAGGGTTCTACCACACACATGTGCCATTATTCAGAATGTGAGACACATATGGCTGTTTTGCAAGTCTTTTCGTATTTCTTAGAATTTACATGAATACAATGAATTTAATGTGTGTGAATATTATTTATACATGAAAAGCAGTACCTATATTGTATGTTATTAAAATTATTTTTCATATAAAATGTTAATATGTTGTATGTAAATAAAATAACATCTGTATAAAACGTATACTTGAATAATGTACATAATCCAATTTTGTTTAAAAAAATGTAATTGTTGAATATTATTTATCAATATTCCAAAGTATTTATTATCATGATTTAAAAATATTTCCTAATTATTTTGTATAATAAAAGCATTGTTAACTTTGTGGTATGGTAATATGACAAATTCATCGTTCAAGTGGTATTGTATAAAGTGAACGATGAATGATAAGGAGAGTGTTTCATGTCATTATTATTAGCTATTTATACCCGGCCACGCGTGATGTGGCTCAATCTAGTTAAATCGTTTAGAAAGAAAAGAGAAAAAAAACATTCCTAAAATGCGTAATTTCACAAAGCTTTCAAATACTCGTATAATATTTAGCAGCTGTCAAAGAGCATGCTATCTGCCACTATCAATATTAAGTATTTCTCATGTTGCTGTTACTCTTAACAGATGGCGCTGCCATTAAGGTTAAAAAAAGGTGTCTTAAAAACTTGTGTTTGAACCTGTGACATACAAAACACACGCATATTCGAATGCAACGTTGTGCCAAAATTAAAAAATAATGAATTGGTAAATAACTTTAGCTTTTGCAGATTTAAGGTATTGAACGAACGAATATTTACATTTAGAATTTTAATTTAACAATTTTTTCAATATTGTTTTATATATATATATAACAAAAAAAGTATAAAAAAATATAAGAGAAGGCAGGGTTCAAATGAATGATGAATAAACAAGGAAAAACATACGTAATAATAAAATTAATTCTTAGAACAAATTGAAAGATGTAAATCAATTCTTGGTAAGAAAAACATCCGGTTTTAATATAAAACCACCCGAGGGTAAATAATGTGATAGAATAACGAATTATACTAATTAAACTGGAACGAATTCGTAATTTATCAAACGTTACCAATTTTAATTTTAAGCTTTTCATTTGGGATTTATTTTGTCGTATTAATGATTGTATCTACTGAAACCTTCAGGGAAAATGTAAATACTTACTCTGTTTGTACGTAGGAGCCGTATTTGAAAATATCTAAATCGATATCACAAAATCACTCGCAAAAAGTGAAAACTTAAAAAAAATCGATATCAGATTGCCTGTATATTTTTTTTATGTTTGTTTGGAAAACATACATTTTTAGTTCAAATTTTACTTGGTAAATACTACTTTTGCTTAAAATCTATTGTGACACGTGTTTCGATGGATTCAGAGTGATTTTCAAACACCGTATGTGAAGTTAAGTCTTAATTTTAGAGTTGTGTCCTTGGGACGTTGAAGGATGAAGACCTGTTTCATATTTATTTTTTAAGTTCCTACCATTAAAAAAACAAACATTTTATTTTTAACAATATTTTGAGTGTGTCCAAATTTTTGTTCTAAAATCTGGGTTTATCCTCCTTGAGTTATTCGCACACTTGAGAAACGCTTGAAAACATAATTTGGGTAGTGTGGTTGTCAATCATGGGTAGAATTGGCGAATTTTACATATGTGTAAAGTGATAATTTAAACCAGCCTTTGACGGTCGTAAGCCCTGTAAATATCCAGACTTCCATATTCTTCATCTTTATTGAGATTTAAAAAAATATATATAAAAAAATAATGCTATTCATTGTTTCGGCATTCGCTTTGTGGTAAGACATGAAAAATTATATGTAAACGCTTTTAATTATTAACTGATTAAGAGTTATCAGTCTTGATAAAGAAGCGGTTAGCTTCGAAACCGTTAGACACTATAATTAGGTTATAATAAAATATTTGTAGTGATTTTTAAACAAAGTTACATTTTAATTATAAAATGGAAAATCACAAAAGTTAATAAAATATAAATTATAAAAATCTTGTGTTTTTATTTTCTAGAATTATATTGTTAAGACTAGTATCAGAAGCTGCGGATGTAAGCAACTGTAGCTTCCGAAACAAGTCTCAAAAATATAATACTCAGTGGTAAAAAACATTTTTCTTATAAAATTAAACTACTTTGTTTTAACCAATTTTTTATTACAGTAGGTTTTTGTGTGTGTGTTCCACATTACGTATGCGCGCGTGGCTTGTTATTTGGAGTTGCTACGTAATGCATAGTATAAATATCATTTAGGAGTAAGGGAATGTAATTAACTATGAGTATTTCAATATTTCAATGTTTAAGAAATTAATAAACCCTGATGATGACAAGTTTCTTGTCGAAACCGGTCGGTTAAAGTGTACTAATAAAATAAAAAAAGTGGTTAAAACAACGTTGTTTGATATAAGGTTTAAAATGTGCCACAAAAAATCTGCGGAAAACATTCAAGAAACAATTGTTTTATTTAAAATTGAAGAAAATTATATGATTTAGTTACTGAAACCTGAAATAAGGTCGTTTCACTAAGAGCCAGAATTCCTAGAGGTCCTTTTATGTTTTATTATGCAATATTATAATAGCAGCATGGTTCTGATGTGAAAACGATTATCGTTTATCAGCAATATTTCGTGATGGTTAGGGGCTGTGTACACTGCGGCACATTACCTTATTTCAACTGGTAATGGCGTCTTCCCGATCGCAAGATATCAGCTTTATCCCTTGATTTGTGATACCAGCCGGGACGTGATACCAGGTACCGTCCGACGTTACACAAAACCCAACTGGCAAGGCGAACGTGGGCATATTTATTTATTTTTACATAAATCATGTCGCACATATATTACAATATTATAGATATATGTTGAATTTATATATATATATATATATATATATATATATATATATATATATATATATATATATATATATATATATATATATATATATAAATTCAATATATATATATATATATATATATATATATATATATATATATAATGTGTGTTTGTCAGCACGCTCGGCTACCGTTCTGGAGATCCTGGGTTCGATTCCCAGGGGGGGGGGGGTCAAATAAATATAAGTGATTTTTTCACTATAATATTTATTCAATATTATCCTGGACTGAAGCGGAGGGCTGTTCACCTTCGTGTGTTAACGATCAAGATAACACTATGTTTATATAATGCAGTGACCTATGCGCCATTGGGGTGCGGATAAGGGTTTTAAAAAAATACATACATATATATATATATATATATATATATATATATATATATATATGTGTATATATATATATATAAATATATATATATATATATTTTTATATATATATATATATATATATATATATATATATATATATATATATATATATATATATATATATATATATATATATATATAAATATATATATATATATACACTCACAAACACATACACATTCAATCCCTTTTGAAATTCCTTTTTGATTCACGGGGTTCAACTACAATGTCTGTTTTCTGATCAAATAAATACAAATTTAATATCAACACACGTGAGATACATAAATCTTCACGTTTGAACTGCTATTTCAGGGCCGATACAAATGAAACGTGACACACATTACAGAGATAACTTTTTTTTCGTTTTTTCTTGAATTGTATGGAAGCTAAATTAAATTTATATTAAACTTATTTGATATGATAGTTCAACATTCTCACCACTATCCAAAGGAGGTAAACTAAAAATGTGTCGTAAATAAATTTTCATGAATTGTCGTCGTTTCTTACTCGTGAATTCATGTTTTCTTTTAAAGAAAATTATGAAATAATTATTATTTATTATTAAAACCCATATCCGCACCCCAATGGTGCATAGGGCACTGTGTCTTATAAACGCAGTGTTTTCATGATCGTTTTACACATGAAGGAAAGGTGATCAGCCCTCTGCTTCAGGTACCAGTCCATGGTAATATTGAATAAATATTACAGTGAAAAAATTCTTCTTCAAACCCTTATCCGCACCTCAATGGTGCATAGGGCACTGCATCAGATAAACGCAGTGTTCCTTGATCGTTAGAACACATGAAGGAAAGGTGATCAGCCCTCCGCTTCAGGTACCAGTCCAGGGTAATATCGAATAAAAATTAGAGTGAAAAAATCACGTATATTTATTTGACCCCCCCCCTTTGGGAATCGAACCCGGGACCTCCAGAACGGTAGCCTAGCGTGCTGACCATTACACTACGGAGGCGGACAAGAACCTGCAATCTGAAATAAACCTGCAATATATTTTATTTAATAAATTTTACATAATATATTTCTGGAATATTTTTACGTGTTCAAGTATTCAAGAAATATCATTAAAAAAAAGTGTAATAGTTTTTTGTATTGCGTTATATATGAAAAAAATCGTATTGTTACCTTATTTTGTGCATCTTTCAAGTAACGCTAATCGTTAAACACTGTTTGATACCAAATTTACGTAATTACGTAAATAATGCTATGAAAATGTAAATTGTTGTGCTACATTTGTCGTTTAATTTACATATATGTGATTTTATAATCAAATGGTTTCCGATCGTTATTCGATCGCTTAGTATTATGTATTTTATTTGACATCCCTGTGCTATATCTTTGAGAGTTGCCCTGAAATTCAAAGCTCGGCGATATTTATTTACGTTATAGGTATCGCGGAAATCTATCTGAAGCTTATATTACACCTTACACTTGTGTGTATACATATTATATTATATATGTAGGCACGATAAAATGAGAGTTTACATAGATAATAGAAAGTCATTTATTTATTCATGCAGGTAAATCTTCGTTCACCTATTCAATCTACATAATTTGTAGAATAAAACATTATTTACATATTAAGATCGAAGCTTGAATAATGACTTCCAAAGATATTCATTTTAAATAGATTATTATAATATTATTTTTTGACATCTCATCAAACATGAAGAAGATGTTCATAAACCAGCCTATGACGGTCGTCAGCCCCGTATTTGACCAGACTTCCATGTTCTTCTTCATCTTTGATGAGATGTCAAAAAATAATATGAATATAACTCCTGTAATTGGAGATAATCCAGATTTTGTGAACAAGTATTTGGACACACTCAACATGTTGTAGATTATTATTAACTTAGAAAAATATTTCTTTAATCAAAATTAAATAGTATCAAGTAAAAATAATATTAAGGATATTTATGTTTATAAAAACTTATGTTATTTTTTTTCCGAAATTACAAGGTTTCATAACTTTATACAGAAAATATTACTGTGTATCATGAGTCCAAAATATGTATATTTTTCCGGCTTGAATTTTTTATCAAACTTTTTTTGTATATGTAAAATTAAATATATGTAAAAATGATCGAACGATTTTTATTTTCGTTAATCTCCAATTTAGTGATTAAAATGTTATTATTTTTTACTTATCCGGGTTTCTTCATTACCTACAACATAAAATTGGTTTGAGGCTAGATAATTGTTTTTTTTTAAACAATGTTAAATTGAATGAATTTAAGTAGTTTAATCATAATACAAATAACATTTTCAATATGGTAAAAATTTATATAAAATCCTACTTATAACCCTAATCATATTTAATATATGATGATTATTAAAATACACCGCTTAAATTCACATTTTTTTCCACAAAATATTATTTTAAAAATGTCAATCCTAGCCTTGTTGTGTATATAACATACAATTTCGTCTAGCCTCCCACCAGTCTGATAATGGCGACACTCGGTCTCTGGTCTTATGAAAATTGTCTCTAGTAGAAAATAACTATATTGTTGTTTTATTTTTTAAAAATAATAAAACAACATCAATTTGTGGGATAGTGGGGATCCAACTCAGGATCTTTGACTCTAAGTCACATATTTAACAAAAAACCACAACACGAATTTTCTGTAGGGTATTTGAAAAATATTTATATATTTAAGGTAGAAACTAAAATGAAGTGCCTTAAAAATAAATTGGCTATAAAATATAAGCACAGTAACAACATAGGGTAACAACATTACAAACTGTAAACCGCGGTTTAAGTGTGTGGTTTTACATCTGCAAAACGAATAATAATAAAGGAACACTCGTCAAGTTGCTTAGAAGCGTTAATCCGTAGCTGAACCCGGGAATGTTACCAAAAATCTTTTCGTTACAAAAAACGGAAGATTGACGAGATTTCAATACTTTTTACATTGTTCCATACTTCTGCTGGTTCGGGAAATAATAAAACGAGGAGTAATGTGCAAAAAGTGTTAAAAAAGCTCAAGAAACTTTGCACGAGCATATCTCATTTTTTAAATAAGAATTTAATCTTTACGGTTTCGTAGATTTGCTGCGACTACGCAAAAATGTCAAGACTTTAGGGAAAATTCTTATTTTTTGCAAAAATTTATTTTCAATAGTGTATTTTTCTCATTTACCTTCCAAATTACTTGACCATTTTCGTTTCTATCCTATCTGTAGACAAACCTCTAAATGTAGAGGCTCTTCAAGTTATCATTTTTTTGAGTTTATTGATGTAAACACGACTTGTTTTTAAAATATAAGTTTTGTTTCATAAACGGATGAAAATCTAAATCTGTTTTTTTTAATTAAAACGTCGTTTAATTAAAATGTAACTTTATTTTTAAATCACTTTAAATATTTTATTCAAACTTAATTATAATAATATACTAACCGCTTCTTAGCTTTGAAATCGGTAGACATTATAATTAAATTATAATAAATTATTTAAAGTGATTTTAAAACAATGTTATATTTTAATTATAAAATGGAAAATCACAATATTAGTGCTTCAGATACAAATTATATTAAATCATCGTTTTATTTCATTAAGCTATTTTTTTTATTTATTTATTTAAAACATATTACTTATATAAGAGTAACATTTCGCTCACTCTTTTCAAGAACGTCATAAATCAAAAAACTTGATTTTTCATGAGAACGTTTTTAAAGTTTAACAATATAATACAACGTATTAAAAATAAATATCAAGCCACTTATTGAACTTTTTACTGTCCAACAGATCTTTTTAGGTAAAACCTGAAGGTTTTTTCTCCATTTGAAAAATATTTAGTATTTTTAAAAAAATAATCAAACAATACCTTTTCATTAAAATGCAAAAACAAAACTTTCTGCCCTGTAGCGGGTAAATATTAACTTAAAAATATGACGCTTTTGCTGGGATATAGTACATTTTTTGGGCATTCCGAAAACATGCACAACTGAAAATGGTCGTTTTTTGATTTATGACGTTCTTGAAAGGAGTGAGCGATATATAATATTCCCGATGATTAATTCCCATTACTCATTTAGGATAAAGGTTAATAAAGTACCTACCTACAAAAGTTACAAAATTTTAAAACAAAGTTAAAAAGATACTTAAAAAAAACTAAAGCAAAGCTAAATAATATTTTACAATCGTTCTTATTATGAAATAAGTTGATAAACGGAATTGAACTTCAAATTCCTCCCCTAAAATATGCCCTTACGATCTATTGTGGCATGTAGATATAATGTAGGAAAAGTTAACTTATTATTCCTGCTGAAATCGTATTATTAATGCACAGTCACGGAATTTGATTAAAAGAGCTCGTGTTAATCTGTAAATTTGTTTGTTTGTGCGCCTAAGTGGGCCTCGGGTTCGATTCCTTTCCCATAGCTGAACTGTATTTACACACAGCCTCCGAGCCGCATTCCTACCGACCATGCAAGTTGACTCTTCCACTTAGTTGTAGGTATAAAGTTAAATAGTCTCTTTTTAGACCCCGAATAGGACGTTCAGGAAATGATCATTTTTCGAAATATTCACTTCATATACAACATTCATTTGAAATGCCATAACCTGAAACAATTGCAAATGGTTTTAATAATAAAATACAATTTAGTAGAATCTAAAAGTCGGTATTTGATTTTAATATTAAATACAACGCTCACTCCTTTCAAGAACGTCATATATCAAAAATCGTCAAATTTCAGTTGTGTGTGTTTTCGGAATGCCCAGAAAATGTACTATATCACAGAAAAAGCGACATATTTTTAACTTAATATTTACCCGCTACAGGGCAGAAAGAGTCGTTTTTGCATTTTGAAGAAAATGTGTTGTTTATTTTTTTATTTACTAAATATTTTTCAAATGGAGAAAAATAAATCAGGATTCACCAAATAAATGTTGAGCAGTAAAAATTTTAATAAGTGGCTTGATATTTATTTTTAATACGTTTTACTATATTCTTAAACTTTAAAAACAGTCTCCTAAAAAATCAAGTTTTTTGATTAATGACGTTGTTGAAAGGAGTGAGCGATATAAATTTATTGTATATAGCCTGAAGTGATCACTTTATTAGATTCGTGTCCAATTCACTATGTATAATTCATAGACCCATGATTGACAATCACACTACTTAAATTTTTGAAACTCTTACATAAGTATATCACAAATTTCATGACGCTCTATGATTGAGTTCACGGGAGCCATCTATGGTTGGTTAAAGCAAGATTTCATTCAGCAGAAACCATTTTATTTAGATATTTGCAAGAAAGTGTCATGTGATTTATGATATTATATATGTAGGATAACACTTTCCTTATCATTCATCGTTCACTTTGTGTATTACCACTAAAAAAAACACTACATCCTGACTACCGGTTTTGGAATAATTATTCGATTATCAGTTCAAATCAAAATAATTGTGTTATATTAATCACCCTATTATAAAGTTAACAATGCTTTAAATACACAAAATGTAGGAGTTCCAAAAAAGTAAGTTGTAGGGGAGGCTAGGGTTTAAAGTAACAAGGGTTCAATGTAACAACCCGTCTGTATACCTAATCATGCTTTTTACCAAAGTAACTGTATTTGTACGTTCAACCATATTAAAAAGTTCCACTCATTGGATGTTACATACTTCTCATTTGTGATATAAAAGCCTTGCATGAAAATTTTGGACAGTGAACATCTTCAAAAATATTCATTAGCTTTAAACTGCGTCTGTTAAAAATTATGTTATTGCTTTACAACATTTTGAGTGTGTCCAAATACTTGTTAAAAAAAATCTGGATTATCTTCAATATCAGGAGAATTTTCATCTCACTAATAGATGATTCAAGAATAATGTTTCAAAATTGGTTCATATATATATATATAGAGCTTCCAAGAATTTGAGTAGTGTGGTTGTCAATAATGGGTAGAATTGGTGAATGTTACACGAGTGTAAAGTGATCACTTAAACCAGCCTATGACGGTCGTCGGCCCCGTAAATATCCAGACTTCCATATTCTTCCTCATCTTTGATGAGACGTCAAAAAATAATATGTTATTGTTGTTATTATTAAGCTTTTAACCATCATAATATTTTTTCACTGTTGCTTTGGACCCCGATCTACTCTAACTTCATTACCCATCATCTTCTAAGTGTGACTCCTTATGTACTCGTCATAATATTTGATGAGCTTTCGGGGGTCATGAGCCCTAATCACCCGATACTTGTCACGGAATAGTCGTTTCGTCATTAGAAAGTCTGGCGTTTTTAGTGGCCGTGTGCGAACAATAAAAACTTTGAACATCGGCGCTTCACGACTTAAAATATCATAAAAAGGCTTCATTCTGCCTCGAGAAGAGAACGAATTAGACTTATTGTCAACCAATAAGAAAATAATAAAAAAAGGTAATAAAAATAAAACATTTTTTTCAAATTTTAAGTAATTTTTTGGGGTTACTTAAATTCCATTTTGACATTTATACATAGTTATACCTGACACTGTAAATATAAATATTAAAAAATGAATAAAAAACAAAAAAAAAAAACAAAACATTGAAGGCAAGAGTTGAAATGTACGAGCTAATGCTAAATTTTTTATTCACTGTAATATTTTTTTTCTGAAACGCTATTTAAGACAAATAATAAATTTAAGAATATTTTTCAAAAATCTTTAAAGAATTTCGTGACAAAACATAGGCGTAACGGTGTAATTTTTTTTTTCACTAACAGGGGTAAAAATGTGTATTAGTACTCCATATTCTTTAATGGGAATATGTATTTTTTTAAAAATAAACCTTGATAAAAAGCATATTATATTATTATTATTCAATTATTCGCAATACAAGCCGTTTTTCTCTACGCTATACGTGTCGGGTTGTGGTCCCATGGTTAGTGTCGCAGACTCTTGAGTCAGAGTTTCTGGGTCCGAACCCACCCTACCACAATTTGATAATTTATTCTAATAATGAGCCCCTTAAGCTCAAAGAAATTGTATGAAATTGAATGTTTTTGCAAATAGTAAAAACGCAAATATGCATTTTTTTTTTAAATATTGGACAAGGCAGACGCTATTTCACTATTATATATTCTACATATATATACCCTACGTGTAATGTAAACATTAAAGATACCAATTTCACTTTTTCCATATCAAGCATAATGTCGATTTTCAGGATTCAGTGTAAATTGGCAATGACTACTATATGCTACAGTGTAGGATATTCCTGAAGTCGTAAAACCGTATTTCTCTCTCGTTGTCATATCATAAGTGCACACTCTTTGTAAAATCATCCTTTTATATTTTTATGGATAACCCTTATCACACCCTTACATTACTATTGTAATATTGAATCTGCGCATATTCATATACATATTACAAGCTTATAACATTTTATAAAATCACTTATGACTGGAGGATTATGTTTTTAAGAAAAAAAAAACCATTATGTTTCTATACACGATGAAGAAATATGTCCACAGAGTACTCTATTTGAAGTTAAGGCCAAACTCGCATTAATAAAACTCAGTTGGTTTCCGGCAACGCATAGAGCCGGTCTCCAGGTTACGCCCAATATTTTTTACAATTTTTTTAAAAATATTTTATAACTCGTTACCTTTTAATTACTCTTTTCTTTTCAAAACCATATATTTATTTTTAAGAAAAACACATTTTTTTCAATACAAAAACCGTGGTTAAAAAAAAAATTACGAGAAATGTTGCATCGCTTTAAAGAAAATTAAGTTGCTATTTAACGAATACTAGAACTGAATAAAGATACCTATTCAGTATTTCTTTCTCTCTCTCCCTTCCACTTTCAAAAAATAACTCCAACCGCCTCTACGTCACTACGTTCTTATTTATCGAGCCTTACACGTTTCATTAATGTTTAATAAATAACAATCAAGTTAGTACGTTTGTTTTAATTTAAAATATATAATGATAACTAACATAAATATTAATCAGTCGAACCTAACTAACCTATTATAAGAGTATCAATTTGAGATGAAGCGTCCATCGTTTTTTTACGAAAGAAGATAGGAGTATTAAGTATTCCAGGAACGTGGATTTTGGCTGGCTTAAGTGATCACTTCATCCAGTTTTGTAACGTTCGATATTTTGCAGATTATTGAAAACTATTCACTTATATTGCATACATAAAATAAGTAACATTCTTTAATATTCAAATACGAGTATTGTCCGAAGGGTGAATACTCCAGTGTCACTAACCCTACCTGTTGCATCATTTAGTGTCTTGCATAAAGGTTTCACAATGTTTCGACTATATATACATATTGTTGACGGTTTTTGTAATGGTAAATATTATAGATGTTTAAACTGAGAAGCATCTATCGTTTTGTTATGAAGGAAGATGGAAGTCTGAGGATGCTGTCACAAGCCCCCTTGTTTCTGTTCTCCTTGCCCTATCCGTTATTCCTCCTGCGTTTCTTTTCCCACTTAGCAGTAATGTCCTCCACTTGGGTCATCTATACACCATCTAAGATATACCACTCCTAAATTCAATACTGCAGGCCTTTTTTTAGATGTGAGTTGCATTTTTTATTTACCTTGCTTTTTATGTACAATGTTTATATATGATTAAGTGGATTTTTATTCCTTCTAGCCTTTTAAAAAAAATCTGTGTTGGACTGCTCAGCATTTGCTGAGAGGAAACCAGGTAAAACTCCTCAGGAGAAGCCGAACTATTGGCTGTCATATAAATGCAGTGTTATCTTGATCGTTTACACATGAAGGAAAGGTGATCAGCCCTCCGCTTCAGGTACCAGTCCAGGGTAATATTGAATAAATATAACAGTGAAATAATCAAGACAACACAAGATCAATTCGATGCGGCATACACCATCTACGTGTGAATAGGTGTCAATAGTCAAAAATAATAAATGTTATATAAAGAATATAATTTTCGACAATTTTTTTAATTGCCACATTTAATGCATATAATATTATATTATTTTTTGATATCTCATCAAAGATGAAGAAGAATATGGAAGTCTAGGCATTTACGGGGCTTACGACCGTCATAGGCTGGTTTCATCTTTGATGAGATATCAAAAAATAATATGAATATAACTCCTGTAATTGGAGATAATCCAGATTTTGTGAACAAGTATTTGGACACACTCAAAATGTTGCATATAATATTATGTGGACCCAAATCTATTGGAGATTCTTTCATGAGATTCTAAGATACCCCTTATAACTTTTCTTTCTCTTCTATCTTGTTGCACGTTCATTTTATTTTCGTCCCCTTTATTGTTAGAGCAATCCACTCGTTTCTTCGATTGCCTCTTCTTGTCTCCACTTTCTACTACGCTATCTATTAGTCGATTTTATTTGTGTTGTTTCACTGCTCGATCTAAACGACCCGAATGAATTGGTCTGTTGACGCGATGTGTTGTCGAGTACTCGGAGAGATGACTTTTGGGCTGTTTGGGAAGAGGTTTAACTGCGCCATTTAAATTCCTAATAAAATTCGTTTCACCATACTAGTTTTTATTGATAGCACATTTTTCTTCCGGCAGTCTTGAAAATACTTATTTAAATATACCGTCCATAATTTTAAAATTATTACGCTTTATAAATAAATAATTTTCTATTTTTTATCAGTATGGATTTCAAAAACGGAGCATGATTTTTACATGATAAATATAGTGGTATAGTGGTGAGCAATTAACTACCGTGCTAGGGGTCTCGGGTTTGATTCCCATGAGCGGTCAAAATAACATGATGACTTTTTTTTTTACAAAAATGTTAATAATATCATTATATATGCGGGCGGATTCGCGCTCATAATAGAGATAAACATTTCTGAAAAGAAGTGATAACATTTAACCGTACTGTATACATCGATATGAGATCAAAAGATGCCGCAAAAGTTATGCGTAAAAATAACTTACACGAAATTTACGATGAGTCGAGTGAAAAGGTAAAATTACCCTTCCCGCCGAACATTACCAGTTGAGTGAAACGGTAAAATTACCCTTCCCGCAGATAGTGTGATATTAGTATATAACCACTCACCGAGATTTTTATGTCTACCGGTTTCGAGACGTACCCGTCTCTTCGTCAGGACAATCACTACCACAGCATGCAAACAGTACCACCCTTCACCACCATAGCACCATTTACACAATGGTTTTTACCACAATGTAAATGCTTTAAATATGATTAATATTGAGAATATTATATACGTGATGATTTTAACGTTCATATTTATTTTATATCATCCTGGACTGGTGATATCTAAAGCATGGGACTGGTCACCTTGCCTTCATGCAATTAACGATCAAGATAACACTCGATACGATGCTGTGCTCTTTGGACTATTGGGTGCTAATAAAGGTTAAAAGAAGAAGAAGAAGACATATACTGCTCTTCTTAAAGCTTATATATTGCAGGTATATTTAATTTTTATTTTCTTCCAACTTTAAAAATAAACAACTTATCGACATTAAAAATTTCAAAACATAAAAAATGGATCATTTCGATTCATCGATATACGTGTTTATAAAAGTAAAATAAATAATCATGACTTTGTTACCATGGACATTTTAAAACATATTTGTCTATTTTTTTTTCTGTTGACATTTAACTCATTTGTAACTTCAATAAATAAGCGACTCCCATTATCAAATCTAGAAGTCATTTCAATGCATCACTTCACTCGAGAGTGACATTTCCTTGTAGGAGTGACCAGACTTGCATAGTAATATTTACTCTGAAGAGGTAGCAAACCATCGATTTTGAATCTCAAAAATATCAAAGTTCGTGTGAAGTGTGAATTTATTGTTTTGGCCGAAACCTTAATTATTGTTGTTTTGTCTTTTTTGTCTAACATAAACATTGTATTGAGAAAATCTCTAGTTTCGAGGTCGAAATTAATTAATTAATTAATTTTATTATTTAAGTGATAACCCGCAAAGCGTGTATTAAAGGCTTGTCTGCAGGTAGGATAGTAAGGATGGGAAAAATAAATGTGAAAAATATACCGAAAAACCCAGACCAATTGAAAATAAATCTATCCTGAATTTCTTAAGTGAGCCACGGCGCCTGTCATTAATTGATACCAATTTCTTCTTAGTTAAAAGTATTATTTATAGAAAACAAATCGTAAGATAAAAATAATATTAATTCGTAATAAATTAAATTATTAAAAAAATCATCTTAACAATGACAAAGAAGAATATGGAAGTCTGGGTATTTACAGGGCGTATAACCTGTCATAGGCTGATTAAGTTATCACTTTACACACGTGCAACATTCACCGATTCTACCCATGATTGATTATCACACTAATCATTTTTTTGGATTACCTAGATATACTGATTAATCTCGTGACACAGTACAAATGAGTTTACAACAGCCATCGATGTTGGATTGAAGAAAGCTTTTAAGCAGACTCTTTTTATTTGTAAGCAAGTTCCGAACCCGAGATTATATTCGTGCACTGAGAACCGCCTTAAAATATGATTGAATTTTTTTAGGTAGTTTATATTTCGAAATATTTATTCAATATTACCCTGGACTGGTACCTAAAGCGGAGGGCTGATCACCTTTCCTTTATGTGTAAACGATCAAGATAAAACGCGTTTGTATGACGCAGTGCCCTATGCACCATTAGGGTGCGGATAAGGGTGTTATTATTATAATATATATTTTTATATTTTGACCAGTCAATTTATTTACAACATTTTGAGTGTGTCACCGAGACATCCATATTTTCTTCACCTTGAGTTCATGTTCATTTTTACGTGTCAAAAAATGTAAAAAAAAACTTAAAAATATATATATGTTAAAATACAAATAAATATCAAAATAATGTGGAGATAATCCAGATCGATTTGTGGACACACTCAAAATGTTGTAAATTAATTTTTTTTTTGGAATTTATAGAGATTCACGTATTTTTTTTATATTGAAGCCAAATTGAAGCATTCTTTGGAAAAATAGATAAAATGTTGCCGATCACTGAAAAGTGTGGAAGTTATTTTGGACAAATATTTGTTGAAAATCTCAGTGGCTTATCCTGAGGTTGAAGTGTTTACTTGGGTGAGAATGCATCATTATTAATTATAATTGTCAAAACGGATTCCTGTTTATTTTAAGGAATGTTTTTGTGTTTGGGTAGGCAATGACAATTTAGGGAGACTATTATTTAGCTGCCAAGAAAAAATAACCAAGAAAGTTTTAAAATTTTTATTTATTTTATCACTTTCGACTCTACACGCATTTTTTTTTATAATGCATTAATAAAAAAATGCGGATAGGGATTTGTCTTTATTTGTACGTATATTAGAATAAAACGGTGTACGGTTACCCTAATACATGTAAGTGAAGCATGGAGTTGAGATAAGAAGGATGAAAGCAGACCGAATGTAGTCTAAATGCGATCTCTCAGACAAATGTGCGGCAAAACGATGTATGATAGAATTTCGAATAGTGAAATAAGTAAAGAACGCAAGGCTGAGATAAGCATTATCGAAAAAATTAAATGCAGTTGGAAACAGGAGCAGAGAAAGACCGAGGAAATTGAAATAAAACATTGAATTATGGTACATATACACCTAACTACGAGTAATTCAATGTATTAGAATTAGTACATGTTAAACCCTGATGATGACAAGGTTTTTGTCGAAACTGGTTGGAGAAAAAGTAATAAAATTGGTTAAAAACAAAGTTGTTTGTTTTATAAAGTTTATAACTATATAACTTTATTCATTATATTCTTTGTCAATTAGGTATTATATAGTAAATGTCTTCTCATAAGGAAAGATAATAAGAGAGAAACCAAGGGATAAGGGTATAAAAATGGCTTTGGTGGCAGATTTCAATTACGAGTATGTGTGAATAACCTAGTAAGATTCCAATCACAGCATCTTCCAATCGACCAAAAACCGCATTACACAATAAAAGCGATTTGAACAAAGTAATCTTAAAATCAATTCACATAAGTTAATCGTAAGATAAGACTGATATTATCTACGAAGTCGCAGTTACTATTCGAGATTTTCAATTTAAATTAAAACCACAAAATAACTATAAAACGCCGTTAGGGCGTTTATTCACTACACGGAATTACACGGAATGTTACCGTCCGGCACGTCAGTTAGCGTTTTGAAATGACGATTGGCTTGGATTGGCATGTGCTTTTGTCCATATTTTTCGAATCGGTGCGCTTGATCGGTGCGAGTAACACGTTGCGCGTAAATTCGATCACGCTAAACTGTCGTAGTCGCTTTCATTTTTCAAAACCGGACTGCCGGACGGTCAAATTCCGGGACAATTGCCCTTTGTATCAAATATTCGACCATGATTTTGCATTGGTCATAGTGTTTTTCAATCCAAATGATTTTCTTCTTCTTTTCTTTCAACCTTTGTTCGCACCCTACGGTGCATAGAGCACTGAAGTACAGAATTGTCTTGATCGTTAAACATATGTAGGAATGGTGATCAGCCCAGCGCTTCAGGTACTAGTCTAGGGTAATATTAAATAATAAAAAAAACGCTTCGAACACTTATTGTGTGTGGTTCCTCGAGCGCCCGACGCGGCTGCTGAGAGAACCACGCTCCATCATTTATTTAATTTTCTCCGAACATTTACATCTCAAGTCTATCATTTTTTGCTCATCTATAAATATTTTGATTGGTGTTAACTTGAAATGGTTAAAAGTTATAATTTTATAAAGGTTAGCTGTTAACTGATAAAAGTGCATCAATAATTTCATTGCGTCGTTCAATATAGCAATGCTGGTCTAAACGGTGTAGTGTATTTCTAAGAATCTGTGCCGAATGAACACATGCGGCAAGTTGGCGTTTAAAAGTGCTTTGTGTTCGTCCCTTAAGGGTACGTTACGACCATAGTGTATTCATCCGAAACCCCTAACTTCTCGGGGATAAATGACTGCAATAAAAATGTGCAAGACAATAACAATCCTGGAACGTGTGCTTAAACGGTTAAATTTTATGAAATCGAACTACAAACTTAAATACCTCAACTACGCCAGCTCCCATTCGTATGAAAGCGAAAGCAGAAAACCCTAGAGACAAAACCATCATGTCGGATCACGGAAGGGCGGCAAAAGAGGATAAAAGTGATGTCCCGTTTGAACTGTGCTAGTCTGGAAGTTGAAAGTTGGCCATCCACAATGACGAGGAGCTCAACAAGCTGCCCTCCAGCGTGACGACCATCGCTCAGGAAGGCGTCCTGCCCAACACCTTGGCTATTCTCCAGCCCATGGGATCAAGAGGAAGGCGTTTTAATTTGTCGGCTCATCTTTTCCCCGCTCCAGACTTGACGGCCTGAGACCGATTGACGTTTTAAACCATTTATTTTTTTGTATCACTATCATCATCAGCTTATTAATATTATTATTATCCGTGTCTTTATAAGCGCCCTTGAGGTAGTATTTTACGAAAATGGCGCTATACAAATTATCCAAATTATTATTATTATTATTATTATTATTCTCTTCCGATGGTGCATAGGGCACTGCATTGTATTGATGCAGTGTTATCTTGATCGTTACTTACATGGAGGCAAGGCTTATTCAACTTATTCCTACGCTTCATGGACCAGTCCAGTGTAATATTAAATAAACATTAGAGTGTCAAATCACCTAAATTTATTTTTACCCCCCTGGGAATCGAACCCGAGACCTCCAGCATGATAGCTAAACAAGCTAACCATTTCACCACGGAGGAAGGCAAACAGTAAAAAATTACTTATACTTATTTTCACGATTATACTAGTATATAATCGAAGAATACAGCTTTTGAGAACAGGTATATCAAGTACGAGTACTTTTACTAATTTTGCTTGACGATCGTTTCGTCTCTTTTCGCATTTTAGAAGACGTGTCCAAATAAAAAAACACTCTAACGATACCAATATTATATCGTCCAGGTTTGGACAAACGTAACATTCATTGATCACTTTTTCATTCCGTAACATTTTTAGTTTTTTTCTTCATTTTCACGAATTTTCACATTAACACAGAAAATCATTCCCACAAAGGGTCATTAATCAGGAAAAACACCCATTGATTGAGTCAAGAAAGGTCGTCGATTACACATGAAAAGAGGCCATTGATAAAACCTGAAAGGTGATATATTTAAAAAAAAATACATGTCTTTGACTTTTCTCCGTGTGGTACTATTGGTGATATTAATCATCAAACCCTTATCCGCACCCCAATGGTGCATAGGGCACTGCTTCATATAAACGCAGTGTCATCTTGATCGTTTACACATGAAGGAAAGGTGATCGGCCCTCCGCTTCAGATACCAGTCCAGGGAAATCTTGAATAAATATGACAGTGAAAAAATCACTTATCAAATACCTTATTTTACCCCCCCTTGGGAATCGAACCCGGGACCTCCAGAACGGTAGCCGAGCGTGCTGACCATTACACTACGGGGGCGGACGATATTACTAAGACGTAACCTCGCTCTAATTTTTTAAATAAATATTCCACATAATTATTTTAACGCTTCATGAAATATCTTCCACGTGAGTCTCCTTTCAGTTAATTTTAATAAAAAGCTCTAAATGTTACACTCAAAGCTTTGCAAGTACTATTTGTTCTTCATACATATAAATCTTCTAACCTTCATAAATACTCTCGTTGCACGGAAAGCTTCGCACGATACAAGAAAGTTCCGTAAATGAGTTAAGTAAAGATTCAACAAAAGGTGTGTTTAATGTTCTGAAGTTGTTTTGTTACATCTTTAGTTTAGTCTATGAGACTAATTATTTGATTGCAGGTACTTTTCCAACAAAATAAGAATAAAGGATTTTATCGTAAGGATGAAAATTAAATACGTTTTTTAATAAATCCGCTAAAAGATTTTATTATAAATATTTAAAATGAAAAATACATACAATAATAGAGTGAATTAAATATGAATAACATCCTTTCTTTTGATTTGAAAGTGAAAATTGAAAACACAAAAATTAAAACTAAGGTAATTTATAAAAACAATATAAATTGTAATGATTTTTCTCGGTGAAGTAACAGATCTTTGATAAAATGTTTTAATGGAAAACAAATCCTGATACATACTCCCAAATACTTTTAATGAAAAAATACATATTTTTAACAAAACAACTTTGTTTTATCGAAAATAGTGCTTTGTAGTATAATTCTAAAAAAAACATTTGGTAAGCGTCGTAAATATTTTAATTTCATACTTTTTTCGTCAATCTTAGGGGCCCGTTAATAAAAATAGGATGAAATTATGATACAGTAATTTCGAACTCAAAAACTCGGACTCCACAAGTCCACGACTCTAACCACGGAACCACAACCGGACTCAATAATAATTTTATCCCGGCTTGACTAAGTGGCGGATGTGATACTTAGTCAGGCAAATTATGTTTACAACTACATAGTATAATAAAACAAAAAGATAACAACAACAAATCTATTGAAATATATCCAAATTATTAATTAATAAAAACGTAAATCTGGAGACATGATGTCACAATAAATATGAGTACCCTTAAGTGTAAATTAGTATTAACTTAATAAGGTAATAAATATTTGAAAGTAGTGTATTTTTTTATAAATTCTTTTATTTCGTGCTATATTTATGATTCCGTGCGTAATAAACTTAACATAAGTATTCAAAAGAAAAAAAGAGTTTACGAGATACTCCACCTTCGAAGTTATGTTCCACCATTCGAACATCTACGAGTATAATACATTATTTGCCGCACATTCGTCTAAGAGATCATATTTCATCCTGTTTATATACATAGAACCCGGGGGGGGGGGGTTAAATAAATATAGGTGTTTTTTTTTCACTCTTATATTTATTCAATGTTTCTACGATTGGTACCTGAAGCGGAGGGCTGATCACCTTTTCTTCAAGTGTTAATGATCAAGAAAACACTGCTTTGCAGTGCAGTGCCCAATGCACCATCGGGGTACGGATAAGGGTTTGAAGAAGAAGAATATACATTCTTATAATGAGCCGTTTAGGCTCACAGAAATAGTATGAAATTGAAATATTTGTGTAAATAATAAAAACAAACATATTTCTAACTAACTAACTAACCATCACGCCGCTTTCCCGCAGGGGTAGGCAGAGAGAATCGAACGCCACACCACTCTGTCTTTGCAAAAATATTTCAGTTTTCAAAAAATAGTTAGGTAACTGAGCGACAAGTAATGTTAATTACACCAAAATAAAGAGGAATAATAAAACATTGTAATAATTGAGCTTTGAGCAGAATTATCCTACAACTGTTCAGTAGTTGTGGCCGTTAATTACCCAGCACAACAATTACGGCATCAGTCTCCGTAATACCTCATTAGCCACTTAACTCATAACTTTCTCACATCAGCCTCTCGTGTTACCATTTATCGCTTCGGAGAAGCTGGGATATAATTACATTAATTGTAATTATGCAAGTTTAGGAAGGAAACTTGAAAGCCATTAAAATTAGTAGCCAGTTAAAATTACATTGAAATATATATTTTTAAATGTAATAAAAATTGTAGCCTTATTGTTCAATGTTCTTTTTATTAACAGAACACTTCTAAAAGTAAAAATAACTCCCAAAGTGAAGCAATCCGAATTTGTGAAAAAGGATTTGATACACCCAAGATGTTGAGAATACGATTAGCTAGGATGTATTATTATTATACACATATAACTGATACATCAAATTTTCTAGAGAGAATATTAATTTATTGATTTATGTATATATAAGAAAAAACTAACTGAAATTGGATATGTTACCTATATATGGTAAGTGAAGAAATATGGATAAAAAAATATCGGTCGCCATGATAAATCAGGTTTAATTCGCGAAGGTTTTGTTTGTACTAAAACTGAAAAATTAATGAATCACCATTATTGTAATGACTTTTACAAACTCATATTAGTGCTTGAATATACGTGACCATAATTGATTTGAAGCAATTAATTGGAACAGAAAAACACAGATGGATTCTGGATAGAGTATTTTTGTAAACGTAAAAATATTTTTTTAATTGACTGAATTTGAATATATCGATATCGATTTAAACCTCGTTTTGAAGCGGAGTAAAAAGCACGAAGGGAGAAACAACAATTACGGATGAAAGTTCTTCTATTCTATTTGTACCCAATGGTGCACAAGGCACTGTATTGCATCGAAAAAGTGTTTTTTTACGTGAAATCAAGATAATTTCACGTAAAAAAACAAGGTGATTTCTGGGAGGGTCAAAAATATATACGTGAAATTTGACTTTCAGCATTATTTAATATCATCCTGGATCTTGGACTAAGATTAGTCGATATATACGGCTACTTTCGTTTTTGTCGAGCAAAAAAATCCTCCCTTAAAAATCTTCCAATTAAGAAATTTATTTTTCATACACTCAAGTCTAAAATTATCTCTACGTCTCATCACCGAAAGGACCCTTTAGCTTTCTTAACTTTATTAGACCCTTGAATCATAAATAATCTCAGAATAACTTTCTTTTCGAGAAGGAGAAAAAAAGGAATGAATCGTGAGGGTAATAAAAAGGGCGAGGAAAGAAGAAAATCAAATACGAGACAGAAGTGTTGAGATAAGTAACGATGTGTGGAAAACTTCGTAAACTTTTGTGACGTGAAGTACTAACCCTGTTTTTTTTATACATATGTAGTGTATTTAAAAAAAAATCCGGAGGCATCTAGCGTTTGGTGACAACATTATTATAAACATCGGTGTGAAGTCACCGTCACATGTTTCTAACAAGCTCATATACCTACAACTAATGGCCCGCTAGGAGCTTGATAGAAATATGCTATTTTCTCACTAGCTAAAAGTATGTTCGAATAGTGAAAAAAGGAAAAAATGCAAGGCTGAGAAATATTAGGGAAGATGTGTTGAGATGGTTTGGAAATGTGTAACAAATGATGGAAGAAAGAACAGAAAAAACATTATGAGGTTAATGAAGTTGGAAATAGGAGCAAAGGAATAGCGAGAAAAACTTAAGGTATGATCAAGTATTTCAAATATTTTAATGTGGTCAGGTTAGGAGGTTATTTGACAGATATGTATGAGAAGATACATGAATGTAGAAGAGGTGATGATTGTCTGCAAAGACAGAGTGGTGTGACGTTCTATTCTCTCTACCTACCCCTGCGAGGAAGCGGCATGTGTTTTTATTTTATGTCGCAGTTCATTGTATGAAATACATCAACAAAATTGAAGATAAAATACCAAAAAAAAATGTATATCTAAAAATATAGTCACTGATAGTAATTACTATGTGAGTAAACTTGTTATCAATGCATTACGATAACAGAATATTTGACAAAGATTCATTTAAATATAACTTTAAGTTTTTGAAAATGGGAGTGGAATATTTTTGATGGGATACAGATGTATAAAATGTAATTGAATACAATATACACAGAGAAAATACAGATGTTTTTGAAGTAGCTCAGGGTGAAGGACACAACTAGTAAATGAGATACAAAATGATCGTATGTATCTTGTTGGTAAGTTTTACTTTAATACTATATGACTTAGACATTTAGAAACTGGTTCCCGATATAATCTTTCAGGAAATTAACATTAGCTACATAAATAATGAAGAGTGCTTTTGATTTTCGCTCCTATATATGTATCTGAATATCTGTCCGCCTCCGTAGTGTAGTGGTCAGCACGCTCGGCTACTGTTGTGGAGGTCCCGGGTTCGATTCCCAAGGGGGGTAAAATAAATATAAGTGATTTTTTCACTGTCATATTTATTCAATATTACCCTGGACTAGGTACCTGAAGCGGAGGACTGATCACCTTTCTTTCATGTGTAAACCATCAAGATAACACTGCGTTTATATGACGCAGTGCCCTATGCACCACTGGGGTGCGGATAAGGGTTTTATATATATATATATATATATATATATATATATATATATATATATATATATATATATATATATATATATATATATATATATATATATATATATATATATATATATATATATATATATATATATATATATATATATATATATATATATATATATATATGTAAAGTTGAGCTCACTGAAATATTTATTCAGAAAAAGATAAGAACAAAAATCTAAAATCACTCGTAAGCAAGTGGAGGCTTAAAAAAGGTAAGAACGAGACTACCGAAAAAGCTTTCCGAACACTTCATAATAATAATAAAAAAACATGTGGTGTTTTGTAAGTGGCCATCGGAGTAATGAGACTTAGTGTATGAGAAGTGGCACAAGGAACATGTACTGAAATCCAACACTTTGGATGCGTAATATCTTCTATTTTTGTAGCATTTTTATAAACTTCTGTTCAGTGCTTTCATCCTCTTACTCATACTATGGTCATATTTTATAATTTAATACGCTCCCGTGGGTCCGAATACACTTGAAGATGAGTCTATCTCAGAGGAGGTCTGGTCAAATTAAAAATTATAAGCAGGGCCGGGTGAAGGATATCAAGTCCTTTACTTACAGAAATGGAAAAAAAAATCACTGAATATTTTTGTAGTACCAACTAAGAGTATCTAAGGCGAGGTGCCTGAGGCGAATACTGGGTGTGAAAGTGACTTCGTCGGAAATGAGGATGTAAGGAGAAGAACCCAACAGCCCCTCATACTGGAAGTCCTGAATAGGAGAAGATGGACATGGTTGGGACATGTCCTTAGAAGGCCACCTGAAAGCATTAATCCCTCATGTCTATTATTTCAACCTCAAGGATTCCGGCGCCCCAGAAGACCGCTGACGACCATCCTTAAAGAACTTAATTTTTTATATTAAAAATTTGAATGCAAAAATAAACTTTAATGACTTTATTATATTTTTTATTGATTCAAAGTCATATGAAGAAGATTGTAAATCAATACAAAACTTCGATATTAACAAACTATGTATATATGATACAAATTTACACTATGATATTAATGGGAATTTTCTATTAAATTTATTTATTTATTCCTTTTCAAACAATAATCACATGTCTAGCAAAATTATAACTTTTAAATGTACATCACGATAATTTTGTATTATTTGGATAAAATTCTTTTTTCAATCCTTCAAAAAAAAATAGAATTCTGAAATAAATAAATATTTAATTATATAAAGTTATAAAATGAGTGACGAACAATAGAACTCTCTCATTATAATTTTTTAAATATACATACAAAATAGTAGAACAATAGTTTCATTGTGGTGATGGAGACGAAAAATCCCTATTACAACCCTGCTTCTTGGTTCCAGATCCACAATCCAAATATTAGGATGAAGTAAATTGTTGAATGTTTAAGCCTTAACTAAAGATTAACTCCATCGCAATCGGTAGCTGTTTCCATTGGTTAGCCACTAAACCCCGGTGGAGGAGGACGGGTTTAAATTGGCCACCCAGGGCGCTGGTGAGGCTCAGATTGACCAGAGCGAATCTCAAGTGTCAGAATAGTGGTGATGAATGCGAACGGTGGTAGAAACGGTGTTGCGTTACTTGATTACCCTCGACCGGTTTGTGTTATTAATCACGATGTTCAGCTTGCTTGTGTACATACTACCTACCCCCTTAAACGTTAATTGTATTTGAGGACATAACATACAAAATAATCTCCAAACGCAATTTATGCCCGGGATTACCAGACATTTCTTTAATTTGCAAAAACTAGGGGTTAAACTTTTATTCCATATTAATTACAATAAAATAATAAAACAAAAATACCTAGTAATTATTTTTATGTGTTCCGTAATTTTCGTGTTATTAATCACGATGTTCAGGTTGTTTGTATACATACTACCTACCCTATTAAACATCAATTGTATTTGTGGACATAACGAACAGAATAATCTCCAAACGCAATCATGTCCGGGATTACCCGATATTTCTCTCATTTGCAATAACTAGGGGTTTAATTTTTTTTCACATATATCAATTAGAGAAAAAATAATGGAGGGATTTTTTTTTTGTTAACAAAATCAACAAAAATATTATTGATTCTATTTGTTTATGTATGATATTTTTGTAATCAAAGGCTATCCACCATTTCCATAATTAAATGCTACTTATTTTTGAGTCGTTTATGCCCTAATAAAGTTAATTTTTTTAACCCCTATCCGCACTCAATGGAGTAAACGCAGCGTTATTTTGATGGTTAATTGCATGAAGGTAGGGTGATCAGCCTTACGCTTCTTTTACCAGTCCAGAAAAGTTAATATAATAAGCTAAATATCTATAAAAAAATAAAATAATTGCGTTTGACAACCTGTTTAAATAACTTAAAAACTAAAATAAAAAAAATCAAAATTTAAAACAGCACAACTATGCATTTTTACAAAATAAGTGAACGTATTGTACAGTATTTGCCAAATTATAATTCTATACAAAAAATGCTGCAGCTAAATTCTTACGTATTTGAGGTATGAAGATTTGTTTGATAAATCATAAAAACTAAAAAAGATTTATTGAGATGAGATGTGAACATGATAATCCAGTTAATAACCTGCCATTGTCAGATTTCAATGTTCACTTATACACCATGTAACATTTTCCACTCTATCACTGATTGACAACTTTATTTTCTTAATTTCAAAAACTTGTGTAGGTGTATATTGCAAGTGATATGCTCAATGGTTAAACCTTATCATTATGGTTATCTTGGTGTAGAAAAATCATTATATTTAAAGGATTTTTAGTAAATATTATAGTTAACAATTACTTGTATGATATAAAATTGATATAAAAATATCCGTTATAATTGTTTCACTCTACAGTACCTACATTTTATACGCAGGTAATATTTAAAAAATATCAAACAGAGTCCTATTTTCATCAAGAGTATATATTTTTGAGTATCCAGTTTGCCCCAAACGATATATTTGGTATCTTTTTGAACCGAAAGTCGGCATCGGAACGGAAAAAAAGTATTTTGGATGATTCTCACATTCCACATGTACAAAGGATATTGGAAAAGTTTCAAATTCTCAGGACTGCGTGAACCTTTCCTCCGCGGAATAAAGGAAAAAGGACATGGCCCGCAGCCAGACATTTGCATAATAAGTACATTTTCAGGCACATTCTCATAGCGCCGAGTCCGTTGAAGGCTCCTCCTGGTGGAATGATGACATTTTTGTGGTAATTTCTAGGTTCAGGGAGAAGACGCGATTTGTCGACGAAATTGGAAAAGAATATGGGGACATGTTCCTGAAACGTAACCCATTTCGAGTAGGATATACTATATAATGTTTGATGGGAAAATATACAATCTCAAATTGGTCGTATTCAAACAGTTAAAGGTGAGATTTGGTCCATAAAGAATACTAAGTTACCGTTTCGCACCCTTAGTTGATGATTTATCAGAAAGGCGAAAAATGACATATCAGAACCGGTAACAAATTAATAAATACTTATTTTTTTTTTTTTACAAAAATGTTAATAAAATTAGTATATAACCACTCACCGATAACCACTTACGGTGAGTGGTTATATACTAATTTTATTAACATTTTTGTAATAAAAAATAAATAAGTAAAAATGACAAACCAAAAAGTAAATGCTTTAAATATTAATAATATTGAGAATATAATTTATAAATACTTCAAAATAGTAACAGTACCTAGTAGAAGTATTAAAATAAAATAAAAATGACAAAATAAAAAAAATTACATGTTTCGAATCGTCAATGTTTTAATTTAAGAAATCTATCTATGTATATGGTACATATGTACATATATTAATTAATACATATATAATTTAAACATGTATTAATTAATATTTTTTAAGATGACGGCTAGCGCAACAGGCTTGGAGTCTTGAAATATGGATTCAACTGACAATAACCTACAAACGAGTAGAAAAAAATGATATGTATGCAGAGAGAGATGCATGAATGTGGAAGAGTTGAAGATTGTTTGTAACGACAGATTGTTGTGGCGTTCTTTTCGTACATATATTAATTAATACATTTTAAGTTAATGTACATATATTTTAATTAATATTTTTAAGAGTCCCTAAAATTAAGGTTTCAACTGCCAATGATAAACCAACAAGTGCATTTTTTAAAAATGTATTGTGTTAAGGTTATTTTGGATTTTTTAAAAACATTCAGACAAGACTTAAAATTCTTGTTCATAGCCATATACTCGTATCATTTTTTTAATTGTGAACTTTACAAAATTTGTTTCCACTTTTTCTCTTACCAGGTGCTTGCGAATGGCCATATATTGATATCGTAAAATATAACGTGTGTGTGTGTGTGTGTGTATGTGTAGCTTTTCAACCCTTGTAAATTCGTCAATCTTGTCACGGTGCGGTTACGTTTGAAGTTAAAGAAATACGAGGCGTGAAAAGTGGTGTAAAAGGTAAAAAAAAAATCGGGGACCTGAGCATGCGCCGCGCAAGGGGCGTTCTGTACAATATTTTGTACAACAATACGCACCTCCTCCACTCACAACAACAAAAGCTGTGTGTTGTTTGCACATTTTTTGTGCTTTTCATCTTCCGACACGCCAAAAATGAAAAATACGATATAACAAACTGGATAACGTATTGAATTAATTGTGTATACAATACACTTAGCTAGCGGCGGTCTAAATTTTATTTTATCGACAAAATGGTTTTTTTAAGTATCCATATTATAAATAAATATGATACTTGTATTCGCATGTATATATATATATGTATATATATATATTTATATATATATATATATATATATATATATATATATATATATATATATATATGTAAATATATGTAAATTTATATATATATATATACATATATATATATATATATATATATATATATATATATATATATATATATATATATATATATATATATATATATATATATATATATATATATATATATATATATATATATATATATATATATATATATATATATATATATATATATATATATATTTCAGTGTTATCTTGATCCTTTATGTGTTAAGGATCAAGATAACACTGCGTTTATATAATGAAGTGCCCTATGCACCATTGAGTGCGGATAAGGGTTAATTATAATATGACGAATCATTTTATAACGTAATTTATAAAGTCCAAAAAATATTATATCAAGAATATCTTACAGAGAAATATAGAAGTCTTTTGGGCATAATTTTAATATTAAGGCACTGAACTTACGGAAAGTGTTTTGCAATACTTCAATAAAAGCCTTAAAAGCACTCAATTACAATGATTGATTAGAATTGCTATTAAGGCTTATCATATTGGGCACTCACACCGCTTCTAAGTACAAAAAAGCTTTAAGCTTTAAAGCAATTTGCCAATTACGTTAAAAACGCTCGTAAATAATTCATAGATTTATTTCGAATATAATGTTGACGTTTACATAATATTCAGAAAGAAGTCTTTTAAGTGGGGTATGAATGACAAGGGACAACATGAATATGAAGTTATGAATAAAATACATATTAGGATAATTTGGCAGTGATATATTAAATACAAACTGTCGTTCTTACAGTTCCTCGTGATATGATGCTCAGAGGGGTGTAAAAAATTGTCAAAATCTTTACGACCCTTTTTGTATTATTATAGCATTTTGAGAGTGTGCAAATACTTGTTCATATTATTTTTGACATAAAAAATAACTCCTATAATTGGAGATAATCCAGATTCGTGAACAAGTATTTGGACATATTCAAAATGCATCCGCATATTAGTTTTTAAAAAATGTTTACGGATTATAAATATTTTATGGATTATCTCCAATTATAGGAGTATTTTTCATATTATTCTTCTTCATGATGTCAAAAAATAATATGAAAAATACTCTAACTACAAAATAAAAATAATTGGTGAAAATTGTATGTCAGGACAGTCGAATGTAGCGTTCATTCTCTCTACCTACCCCTGTAGAGAAAAAGCGCGATGGTAGTAGCAGTACTAGTTTGATGACTTAATTTATTGTGGCGCCAAACAGCCCTCATTGGTCAGACACGCATCAAATATCGACGTTAGAGATTTAAAATTTGGAAACAAAAAAGGAAACTTCCACCATCTGCGCGTCACATTCCCCTTGCCTACATGGTATATAGTGGCGGAGGGGGTTCTTTGTGGTTTAGAGTTTAGGACATGGCTTCGGTGTAAAGATTTTACCATGTAACTTTACTCCGCTGTCACCTGCCTATTGATTCGACACAAACTTTTAATGTCCATTATTCGACGTAACACAAAATTCCGATTTTGATACAAAGATTAATAATTATCTTAGGTGAATAATATTTAAAGTGCATATCAAATAGTTCAGTAGGTACCCACGTGTAACGGTAGGTACTTTCTTCTTCTTCTTTTTCTTCTTTTAGGACTAGGTCCTGTCATTCTCGGGTCGCTCCAGAGAGGTGGAAGACCAGCTATCTCTCCATCGTTTAGGTGGTCTTCCTGGGGGTCTGATCCCGCCTATGCTGCTGTCCACTGCCACCCTCACCACTCGATCCGAACTCGCTCTTCTCACATGATCTCTCCAGAAACGTCTTCTTTCTCTTAGTAGGTACCACGGTACTTAATACGTGATTCAATGCCATTTTTTTGTCTATGAGGTATCCACTAATCGTCCAAAAATGATCGTCATTTTGACTCATATTCATCGATTTAATTAATTTTAAATGATCAATTTTAAATCGTCAATTACCGCAACTTTATTTTTTAACGTTTTCTTTTGTTTAAATTTATCGTTGATACATTGTGGCATATTTTATAAAATTAATAAATAACGAAGACGATTTTTAACTATTACTAATCCATTTCACTATTATCCATCCTTGAATAAGATAAGGTATTTGTCGAAACCTGTTATAGTACTTAAGATAAAAGTGCTGAAAGGGAATAATTAAAACATATAAATAAATAAAAATAAACATACTTATATTTGTTTTTTTCGATATAAGTATTGTGCTAACATTTCTTGGATGAACTGAATTTTATAACTATATATATAGTTTTTTCCACATGTATTTTATTTGACCAATGACCGGATTTCATTGTCACCAGTCTGATGATGTCGGTAACAAAGAAACCTAGTCAGTGGTCAAATAAAATATATCGCCCACTCCTTTCAAGAACGTCATAAATCAAAAAACTTGATTTCTCAGGAGAACGTTTTTCAAGTTTAAAAATATAATACAAAGTATTAAATATAAATATCAAGCCACTCATTGAACTTTTTACTGTGCAACAGATCTTCTTAGGTAAAACCTGAAGGTTTTTTATCAATTTGAAAACAATTTAGTACATTTAAAAAAAAATAAACAATACCTTTTCTTCAAAATGCAAAAACAACACTTTCTGCCCTGTAGCGGGTAAATATTAAGTTTAAAATATGCCTCTTTTGCTGGGATATAGTACATTTTTTGGGCATTCCGAAAATATGCACAGCTGAAAATTGACGATTTTTGATTTATGACGTTCTTGAAAGGAGTGAGCGATATGCTTAACAACGAAGTTGTTATTTTATTTTACAAGTCATTCATATGAGTATAAAGATTAAATAACCTTTTCAGTATCATTCTCTTCTATGCTTTTATCGTATTATTAATTTAATTCAATGAGACGGTAATAAAAACAAAGATTTAATCGATAGTAAATATATTTTATTGATCGTTGGATGAAAACCATCACAATTAAGAAAAAAGGTTTCTAAATTTTTATACGTTGCCTATTTTAGAAACTTTCGAAAAACATCTGACACATTTTTATATCACAATGGATTCCTATTTTTATTAACACCCTACATTTCTCTTATCCTTCTCCGTGAAACTAAGTCCCTAATATTAATAATAAAAAATCTCATATTACGTATACGTTTCCAGAATTCAAACCGAAATACACTACGTACAAAGAGCGTAAGAATAGAGGGACTAATAGTATTTCCGATAAATGGTATTGTAGATGAATCGATCCTTGATTGGTTGTATAGATATATCCATTGTGTAACAGGACACTGCTTTTAAATTCAACTAAAACCAATGTTATTTGGCCAAACTATTGCTATAAAAGAGGGTGATTTAGTACGGAAATATCCGAGGTGTGTCTACAGGGAAATCAAGCTTCGAACAAAATTACATTTTACTTTATTACCACTTGCTTGGTTTGTTTTTAATGAAATAATTATTAAAATTCCCGAATTTTTATGTCAGTTTTATGTTACAATCTGCCTAATTTACTTAATTCATTATTTATTGATAACATACAAAATTTAATTGAAAAACGCGTTTACGAAAGCAAATTCATTGTAAATATAAAAAGTACATACTCATAATTTTTTACTCTATGGTATGAGGTTTATAAAAAAAAATCGTATTTACTTACGTAAATGTGTAATTTCAATATCTATTAAAACTATCCTATGTGTAACCCTCATCCGCACCCTAATAGAGCATAGGGCACTGCGTCATATAAACGCAGAGTTATCTTGATCGTTTACACATGAAGGAAAGGTTCATGAAGCAAGCCCTCCGCTTCCGACTATCCTACTGCAAAATATCACAAAAAAACATGAGTTTATGATTGTATACAATAATACCGATTTTATGTCTTGCAATTTCCAACTAGATATTCAAATGAAAAAAAAATAAACAACCAATAAATAAATAATTAATTAAATTTGTGAATGTTATACGTGTGTAAAGTGATCACTTAAACCAGCCTATGACGGTCGTCAGCCCCGTAAATGCCCAGACTTCCATATTCTTCTTTCATCTTTGATGAGATGTCAAAAAATAATATGAAAATAACTCCTGTAATTGGAGATAATCCAGATTTTGTGAACAAGTATTTGGACACACTCAAAATGTTATTTGTGTTGTATTGATAAACTCAATGGTGGTCTTTTACAAGTATTTAATTTTTATAAATAAATCATCGTATTTTTGTAAAAATTTAATGCCAAATCAATTTGTTGGCGATCCACGGAGACCAAGATATATTTTGAATTTTAAACAATTGTCGCATTATTTAAAGTGAGGGCAATAGGCCGCATTGTTCGTAGGTCCCCGAGAAGGGGCCCGGCTGCTCGTCATGAGCCCAAACGTGCGAACGGGACTACCGCTTGTCATTCCGCCAGCTGAGTCAGCCCAGAGCGACCTTGGTGATCCCGCGCCGAAAGGGGCCCATTCATCCGGAAATGGCGACCTATTTCATTTTATTCTAGCGAACAATCGACGTGAACCCGCCGAATTGACACCGCACCGGTCGTCAGGCTGGAGTCGACGCCGAGCTACAGGAGAATATATTATATTAACAATTCAAATCGTCTGATTTGTGTATTATTTCATACTAGCCAACTGTCAAATTTTAAGGCATGCTACTAAATATCACATCCTACGCTTTATTTTCACTCGTTTTTCTTCGGAAAAAGTCTAGAAACTGAATTTCAAGTAGGTTTATAAAGATCAATCTTTATTTAAGGCCTCACTCGCGATCACAGTATTCAGTAAGCGTCCGGCGGCACTAAAGCCGCACTTCTCTTCACAACCATTTAAAAAAATGCATTGTAATTTATTTTTTTAGAATATAAGTATATTGAAAACATATTTTGATGTTTTTTTTTAACTCCTTACCTTTCAATGAGTCTTTTCTTATCAAAACCATATATTTATTTAAAATAAAAATTATTTTTTTCAATACAAAAACGGTGTTTTAAGAAGAAAAAAACAATTACGTCAAATGTTAAATGGATTTAGAGAAAAATAAGATGCGATTTATCGTATATTGGGCCATATATGTAATATGTATATCACATCCTACGCTTTATGTTTACACGCTTTTCTTAGGATAAAGTTTTTTAATAGGAACTGTTACCACATTTCAAGCAGGTTTTATAAAGATCAAGGTTTACGTTATGTGTATCACACTTTTTGAAGAAAATGAAACACATAAATTTTTAAACAATTTTACGTTAAAAATGTAGAATTTAACACCTTGAATAATAAAAAAAAACCATTTGCAGAATACATTTTTTTGATATATTATTTCGAGAAATAAAAATACTTTGTGTTCTGATCCACTCACATTTTTATTAACCAACTAGTTTCGGCAACAACCTGTTGCCATCTTCAGGGTTTAATTTATTACATTTTTTTTGAGTTTTTATTTTATTTTTATTAACCAACTAGTTTCGGCAACAACCTGTTGCCCTCTTCAGGGTTAAATTTTTTTTTTGAGTTTATTAATGTAAACACGACTAATTTCTCGAACTATAGACGCACTCGAAACTAGTCGTGTTTACAATAATGAACTCAAAAACGGTCCTAGACGATAAATAATCACTTAAGTTTTATTTTTCAATTTACGTACGTCTTAAATTATTGCTGTTTTTAAAAATATATATATTTCTCTGTTTTTTCGATAAGGATACTATAAATTTCGTGGATATGCTATCTCCTCTAAGATCGCGCTTCGCTTGCTACTGAATGATTCCATTTTACACTCGGAGTTGGAGCTTTAATGTGTTTTTCATGCGATTTTGTATTTGAATAACGCCGAGTGTTATCTGAACCGCAAACTCTCAAACGGCAATACAGCTGTCAGATGAATGTCTCCAAGCCATGGAAGTAGGGAAGAGTGGGGTCAATCCAACAACATCAGTTTAGGCGAAAAAAAAAACAAAATAGAGCGATGACATTTTTTCCTCATCGTCTAACTCAGTAAATATTGTGTTTTATGTATTAATTGTTAAAACAAATACAGATTTTATGAGTCTACTAAGTTGTATTTTATTGTTAAAAAATAACACCGTGAGGTGAGTGGTTATACTCCATAGTATAATATATTTCGCTCACTCCTTTCAAGAACGTCATAAATCAAAATACTTGATTTTTCAGGAGAACGTTTTTAAAGTTTAAAAATATAATACAATGTATTGATAATAAATATCAGGACACTTAATGAACTTTTTACTGTGTAACAGATCTTTTTAGGTAAAACCTGAAGGTTTTTTCTCCATTTGAAAAATATTAAGTATATTAAAAAAAATAATCATACACCTTTTATTCAAAATGCAAAAACAACACTTTCTGCCCTGTAGCGGGTAAATATTAAGTTAAAAATATACCTCTTTTGCTGGGCATTCCGAAAACATGCACAACTGAAAATTCACGAATTTTGATTTATGACGTTCTTGAAAGGAGTGAGCGATATAGGATATAATATTAGTATAAACCACTACGGTGAGTAAACCACTACGGTGAGTAAGTAGTGAGTATTAACATTTTTGTAAAAAAAATAAGTAAAAATGACTAACCACAAATTAAATGCTTTAAATATTAATAATATTGAGAATAAAAAAAATCATATTGTGACAATTGTTTCGCCTAGTTATTGCATTTTCAAACGAATGTTTGTTTTGAACAATTAATACAAAAATAAGAATGGTGTTTTACAAATTAAACGCCAAATCAATAAATAAATATTGTGGTCTTCAAAGCTGTCAGACACTAGGCGTTTGATTCACCTTACATGCATTTAGTCTCGAGTGAGTTCTATGCAGCATCTATGGTTGATTTAAGTAAGCTTTTAATTTAGCGGAGACCCTTATTTTTAATGTATGCAAGATCCTTCCCGGATCATTTCACATGCTGAGAGAAACCTCAAAATATGATTTTTTTATGAAACTTATGATTTAACTGGTTTGATTTGATGTATTTGACTCTGATTTCCATATTATTCTTCATCTATATTAAGAGGTCAAAAATGTAAAAATAACTCCTGAGTGGATTAACCCCAGATTTGTGAATAAGTATTTGGACACACTTAAAATGTTGATCTTTCGTTTTCTGCTTCCATTGGCTTTAATTCTGTAAATGGCATGCATGGTGCGTAAGCTACCATGGGAATTTCGTGACCCCGTCCCGAATGACCCCTATCTTCCCTAGTTGTGCAGTATACAGTGTACAGAGTATGGACACAAGGCACAAGGTTTTCCCCTTCTGCGATCAAATGATACGTCTTAAACAATTTACTGGGTTTATGTGCGGTGGATGGTTTCTGCATATCCAACGGAAATCTATTAAATGAAGCCTCCTAGCCTGAGAACTGAAAATGTTCACGAAGAAATGTGTACAAGTATATATTTTGTATGAAGGTTATATATTTTGTATTGTTTTTCAAGTATGAAGATAAAAGTAATAGGAATTTTATGTAGCGTTTAATAATGTAGGGCCGTTCGTGTTCAATTTAGGAGAAATTATCAATTGTTTCAATAAATAAAACAGATAATTCATAGCTATTAGATTTAGGTTAGTACTGACATTTCTTGGTGAAACTGCATTTTGTATAATAAAATAACAACTGTGTAATTTTTTTGCACATGAATTTTATTTGATCAGCAGCGGGTTTCGTCGTAACCGACGTCATCAGATTGATAATTTTGAATTAGTCTGATGATGTCGGTTACGACGAAACCCGGTTGCTTGTCAAATAAAATTAATGTTGAAAAAATTCCATAGTTGTTAATTTATTCTATAAATTCATAGCTCGCTGTTTCTTGCCCAATGAAATTTTTGGATATATAGTTATATTCGGAAAAAAATTGATTTTTAAAAAAGAGATAGAGAGGGTCAGGAGTCGAAATAATCGACGGGTATGTATGAGGCTAAGAATGTTTGCAAAGACAGGGTGGTATGGCGTTCTATTCTCTTTTCCTACCCCTGCGGAGAAGCAGCGTGATGGTTGGTTAGTAAAAAAAGAGATATATTATAATTGTGTTTTTACTAAATACACAAATATTTCAATTTCATACTTCAGGAGTAAGCTTTATACTAAGCTTTCTTCGTGATCCTAAGAGGCTCATTATTAAAATTGAAAATCATATGGTAGTGTGGGTTCAAACCCAGAAAATTTGACTCGGAGTCCACTACATTTAACCACAGGACCACAGTACCACAAACCAACAATTACAATACCTACATAAAAATAATGCCATAAAATCTTACAGGGTTTAAGACCCTATAAGTCCTCGTATTTATAGTCTTAAACCCTGTAAATATCCAGACTCTCATATTCTTATTAATTTATGTTTATATGTCAACAAAACATGTTTTCCTATCAAATTTGACAAAAATTTCTGGAATAAATATTCGCGGACCTGTATATTCGGTGATTTGTTTCTTAATATCTACGACGCGGTAATTTCGCTTGTAATAGTTTGGCGGAAGCTTTCAACAGTAACTAATTGGATCTCATATCCCTGGAACATGACCGCGAGCTTGCTCAGTGAGGAGCGAGCGATACAATACTGCGGTCTCTGTAATGGCAATAGTTACACTTGCAGGAGTAACATATGGATACATACTAAGCTTCTCCTTCATCGAGCTTTAATGGATTATTATATCGCAACCATCGGGAAACTAGTTACATACAGTAATTTCATCTCCGCTAATCAATTAATATGTAAAACAGTATGGTAAGTAAGTACTGGTTTTTGATAAAAATACTTATTTATCTAAAGATTTGGCGTTTAATTTGTAGAACTCCATTTTAATTTACATATTAAATGTTAAAATCAATCACTGATTTTTCGAGTCTACTAAGTTGTATTTTATTGTTAAAAGAATCAAAATAAATTTTTGTGTCACCTTGTTATTATTGTTTCGCCTTGTTATGGCATTTTCAAACGAATGACATTCGTCATTCAAAAAAATCAGTGTTTGATTTCAACATTAAATATGTAAAACAAATACCTCTTCTTATTGGTGTAGGCCTTGTGGCCTGTTTTTAAGAGGGATTAACCTAGCCTCTTACCATGTCAATTCCCAGCTGTTAATCTATCTCTTTGGTGGTCTGCCCAGGAGTTGTTTACCTTGGGGTTGGCAGTGAGGTGCAATGTGATGGAGTCTAGATGGTTCCATTCTTTTCATATGCGCATACCGTTGTCTTCTTGACGACATCTTCGATCTCGCATATTTCATTGTATTAATTCATGTTCAATGCTCTCTCTTAAACTCTTATATGGACCCAATGGTGCATAGGACAATGTATCATTAAAAAGTAAGGAATTAAACGTTGATTTAAAAAAAATATTTTACAATTTCCAATATATATATTCTTTAAAAAAATTGCGAAGACAATACGTGCGGCTTCTCGTGCAGCCAGTCGCTTACTGACTTTGTAAATTTGACCCCTTAATGTGAAAATGTGTGCAATGCAGTGTATTATTATAATCTTTTTGAATTCCACATATTTTTCATGGTAACGGTATACATAATTTTCCAGTGGCAGATTTTTATATAATGTTTGATCACATAAATAACATACATGAGCAAAAATATTAACCATATACAGATTTGTTTTAAAATTATAGGCGTACTTAATTGAAGGGAAAGAAATTGATTTAAAATATCCTTTGTCACAGTGGTTGTATTTCGTTATACGCTGATTGACAGCACCAAACGAATATGCTTCATAAATTATTTATGTAATTTATTGCAAATCGAACATTTACCATATATTAAATTGATATTCATGTCAGCATTTTCACTGATTGATTGACAGGTGAATTAATACTGTATATTATTTTTTTTCTTTAAGGCCCAATATACGATAAATTTCAACTTATTTATTTTCCATGTAACATATAAAGTATTTACTTATTGATTTGGCGTTTAATTTGTAGAACTCCATTTTAATTTATGTATTAATTTTTAAATCAAACACAAATTTTTTGAGTCTACTAAGTTGTATTTTATTAACAAAAACACATAGAAAAATTAATATTGTGTCAATTGTTTCGCCTAGTTATGGCATTTTTAAACGAATGTGAAGATCCAATGGACTGACTGTCCTTATGTACATAGCTATACAATTCTAAGTGACAGTTTTAACATGTGCAGTAATAATTTACGAGAGACATCAGTAGCTAATGGGGGATGTTATTTTTAAAAAAAATGTGTTTTTGTTAGTAAAATAAAACTTATTAGACTCAAAAAATCTGTGTTTGATTAAAAAATTAATACATAAATTAAACATACAAAGTAATTGAATCTTTGCTTTGAACACCGTCTTTATATGTAAAAATACATTTTTCTTCCAAATAAATATATGGTTTTGAGAAGAAAAGAGTTATTGAAAGGTAAAGAGTGTGAAAAAATACTATTTCAATATATTTTCTAAAAAAAAAATGCTCGCGGAAACACGTTCGGCGCCTGGAGCGGCCACGCGATCTGAATTTGAACGTTTGAGCTCTCAGCTTTATAGTCAGGAGGACATAAAAAACTTTCCGGATCTAAGGTATATTTTTTGGTGAGACACTCCTCCGCCATGTGTCGGACAGTCTGATTCTCCGCCCCATTAACATATAGTCACTTATCAACTTAACACTGCGTTACCAATGCATTGCCCTATGCACTACCTGGATACGACTAGAGATCAAAGAAAATTTTTAAGAAAAAAAATAAACGAAAATTATAACGAGTACTGCAGTAATTCTACATATTTTATTGTAATATACCGCTCTTAAAAAGGACTAGTCGAAAATATTATCCAAGATTATGTCTCTGTGCCTTAATCTGCATTTAAATTGCTCGGAAAACGAGGACAAAGTAACAAAATTATATTATACCCCAATAATTTTATACTCCACGCCACTGGATAGGTAGACTGGGGAAAGATTTAGAGGGAAATTTATGAGGATGTCAGGAGTGTGTTATGCAATACCATCGCCAGGGGCGGTCCTCACAAAAGTTGATATATTTTATTATTTTCACCTCGGAGAAATCTCACCTTATGGAAATAAACATGCAAACTCGGCTTGCGATTTATTTTTACGAGTAAGATGGGTATATTATGCGCAAGTGATCATACCTTGTGTAATATAAACATGTTATTTATTGTATTTTTTTACGAGAAAATAATTTTACAAACATCGTAAGTTGCTTGAAAAAGTAGCACATAGTCAACTGTGAGATTACAATTTTTTTTTTAAATCTCAATTTAAAACACTAAATTTAAGTTAGAATCAGTACTTGATACATAATTGACTCATTTGTAAATTTGTCGCCCGAAACATAAAATCATAAAAAAACTGCTTACCTTTTTAAAAATAATGTGTTGTATTTTTAGGTTGTAATACTTCATTTGCTTTTAATACAATATAATAGTTGATTCGTTATTTTAAATTAAGCTCAGTGTTAAAATTACAAATAAAAAGGATTTCTTCCTTTGTCTTCTTCTTCTTCTTCTTGGTGTAGGCCTTGTGGCCTGTTTTTAAGAGGGATTAGCCTCCTACGATATCGATTCTCAACTATCGATCCATCTCTTTGGTGGTCTGCCCGGGAGTCATCTACCATGGGGTTGGCCATATGGTGCGATGTGGGGGAGTCTGGATGGTTTCATTCTCCTCACATGCGGATACCATTGTCTCCTTCGTTGCCTTCCCCATCTAACGATATCTTCGAACTTTCATATTTCCCTGGTCCTGGCGTTTCTTATTCTATCTCGAAGACGATTGCCTGATATGGTTCTTAGAGTCTTCATTTCTGACACTCTAAGCGTGTTTTTTGTGTCAACGGTGTCCGCTCTACTTTCGATCCCATACGTCATTTCCTTTGTGATTAAAAGAAATCCTTGACAATGCATTCATTATTAAATATTATGTAACACGTTACGATTTTTAAAATTACGCCACATTCTTCTTTCTGGCTCTATCACAACTCGTCTTTGTAGACTGTTGGGGTCAGTTCTCCTCGTCCTCAGGTTGTAGGTCCTTCTATCATGGGAAACGTCACCTAGGCCATGTCTTCGAATTATGTTTTTTTTCTACAGCGTCTATAAAAATACAGCACATTCTACGCGTTCCATTTTTATATATAAAATATATGCAACAAAGTAAAACACAAAAAATGTATTTTTGTTTTTAATTATTGCTTATATACCTTTCATATTGCTCACTCCTTTCAAAAAAGTTATAAATCAAAAATCGTCAATTTTCAGTTCTGCGTGTTTTCGGAATGCACAGAAAATGTACTATATCCCAGCAAAAGCGGCATATTTTAAACTTGATATTTACCCGTGTTGTTTTTGCATTTTGAAGAAAAGGTATTGTTTAATTGTTTTTATTTTTATTTTAATAGAGTAAATATTTTTGAAATGGAGAAAACACATTTAGGTTTTACCTAAAAAGATTGTTCGCACAGTAAAAATTTCAATAAGTAGCTTGATATTTATTTTTAATACATTTTATTATATTTTTAAACTTTAAAAACGATCTGAAAAATCAAGTTTTTTTATATATGACGTTGTTGAAAGGAGTGAGCGATATGTACTTCATATTTTTCTATTTCTATTACTACATTAACAGGAATTACGAGGCATATAATATTCTACAGAAATACTACGTAAATAATATTAAAATATATATGTATATACTATATATGATTCAAATGTTTGGAAGTATATTATAGTGTTCATAAACGCACGCGTGCCACTAAAAAAAGCTTGCCTACTCAAATGATACCTTGCTGTTTGAGCAATAAAGAAACAGATTTAGAACAAGATGGCTTCATCAACTTAGTGCATCAGAAAAGCAATATGCATCCTTCCATTAAAACAAAGTGAAGTTTCTCATATAACCTCACCGACTCAAACTCACTCAACTTTAAAATAAAACACACCCCTGAACAAAAAAGCCTCTATAAAATCACACTCCCCCTCACGGTATAAGTTAATTATTTACATCCCACCTTCTGCCTTTGCGTGTATTTCTAATTTTGACGCCGGCCATGTGCGCCTAACAATAAATAATGACGAACGATAGCCATAAATTACTGGTTTTAACGTTTGTATGGTTCCCTTTATAAAAATCCCGCCAAAGCATCCAAGATGGAAGCCGTAATATGCAGTTTGAATATCGAATGCCACAGAAACAATAGCTTTATGATTCTAATTCGTGGCCGTTCTTCTATGAAAAATGGTGACAAGAATACAATATCTATGAATATTTACGAATAGTAAAATATGTCAATTATTTTATACGGTAAAAATAATTTATTTTCGCGCCAATCAGTACAAATACATTATCATATTAGTTGTATTAAAATAACATTTGGATAGTTATTATTAAAAAATAAAACATATGTCAATAAAACAAAGGGAGTATTTTTGAGTTGCGAGAATACGGCCTCGATCCCAAACTATATTTATTTTTCTTTTTTTTTAATTTTCTGCATTTCACAATATATATATAATCACAATTTTTTTTTTCTAGTATATTATACAAAAAAGATCTCACAAAGGCATGGCCTGTGTATGGGTATACATTTTTATTTTTGATTATAATAATTGGTACTGGAAAAAATAGAACAGATTTAAAAAATATACATAGATTTAAAGTGCTAATATAAATTACAAATATTCGATTTTAACTGAAAACAAAAAACCAAAAAATTAAAATGAAAAACAATAAAAAGAAGAAGCTACTTAGATCTGTTTTTTTTATTTCAGTAAAATTTTGAATCCAAATAGATTTAGATAATTAGTACTTAATGAAAATACTTTTTAAGACCCATATTTATTTATGTTTACTGTTATTTTGTAATCTTATTAATCTCTACACATGTGTTGAAATAAACAAACCAATATTTGTAAACGAAGATTTGGATACATTCGAAGTATTGAGGGCAAAAATATTATTACGGATTCAACACATTTGTTTATTCATTACGCGTGTCAATTTATGGAAGATTAATCGATTTTGTAAAAATTATGAATGCCGCATTGAAAAGCAGAGTTCCTCGTTTAATCCTACTTTGTTCTTCTATATAATAGTTTGTAAGCTGATCAGGAGAGGCCAGGATTGAATAACCAGGAACTTTCTTCAAATTACCTTCCTCCATTGAAGCCTTAATGGCTTCCCTTGTCTGCAGAGTAATATCGCCTATCTTAATTTCCTCTTGGCAACTAACCGCTGCATTCATTATTACATATTAATGGTTTACTGCCAGTCGCTGCTTTGTTTCATCGTATTCAAGCTTCAAATTAGACATTTAATTTAAATCATGTCATTTTTAATAACAAACATAATTAATGACGCTTCGTTCCGGTAGGAAATTAAAAATAAAATTGTATACTATGTAATTTCCGGGTTTATAAATTTTTTGCGTTAAAAAAATTGACTTAAAACTCCTGTTTTAGTTCACCTCCATAAATGGTTAGTGCATTTGGCTTAAGTGTTAGGGTTCTGGTTCAACTCCTAGGTGAGATAAAAATAAATATGTGTCGGGTTGTGGTCCCGTGGTTAGTGTCGCGGCCTCTTTCGGAATCAACGTTTCTCGGTTGGAACCCACTCTACCACAATTTGATACCTATTTCTAATAATGAGCCGCTTAGGCTCACAGAAATAGTATGAATTGAAATATTTGTGTAAATATTAAAAACACTTTTTTTTTAATACAATTTTTTAAATAAGTGATTCTCATTCTAATATCTATGAAATGTTACTCTGGACTGGTACCTGAAGCTATAGATTGATTACCATGCCTTCTTGTGAGTAACAGTCAAGATAACATTGCGTCAATACGACTTTTTACGACGACAAATTACTTTTAGAATTATTTAAAATATTTCCTGGATAAATTGCAACCTCACGTTGTATTATTTAAGGGTTTTTAAAAAATGTATTGTGATTTCAACAAAGATGAAGGAGAATATAAAAGTCTGGCTATTTACAGGACTTACGGCGTGTCATAGGCAAGTTTGAGTTATCACTTTACACACATGTTACATTCACCATTCTACCCAAGATTGACACCCACAATACACAAATTTTGGTTGTTGTATAATCTTTCAATTGACCATAAATTATTATGTTCTTCTTTCTCGTGCGAGTTCTCGGCACCATATTTTGTCGATTTGGGTATTTTTTTTAGCACAGACCATAATGAGATATCAACATTTTTTAAAAATTAACTCCTATGTCGATAAAACCTAGATTTGTGAACAAAAATTTGAAATCATTCAGCATATTGTGAATATGAGGGTTGTACCCACAACGCAATGCTTCAACACCACGATGCTTTTACAAAGTTTTGTTAGTTTCGTAAACATTTCTTTACTTCTTTGTAGCTTTTCATCCGTAGATGACTTCAATGAGGGATAGTTTACGATACTTATGTGTGTAGTGCGTGCGGCTATGAGATAAGCGTCCTAATTTACTGTTTAATGGAGTTTTATGATGTAAGAGTAAATATATAAACTACTGTTCTACATACACTCTGCTAGTTTTCCACATATATCTCTATTACGGACGCATTATCAAGCGCCTCTTGTTCGCTCGTCATGCTGGAGCTACAGTCACCTAAGTCCATAAACCTCAGATCTAAGAAATCTTGATCAAAATAATTTCAGAATCGTGACATTTAAAGTGTATCCTGATTTTTGTAAAATGCAGGATTTTAGCACATAAAAGTACTTTTATCAAAATTCTTATTTATATTTTAAGACGGGATTATGAATAGCTCGCAACTAATTTTTTTTTTACTACTACAACTACTACTACCATCACGCCGTTTACCCGCAGGGGTAGGCAGAGAGGATGGAACGCCACACTCTTCTGTCATACATGCCCTCCGATTACGCAGACTTTTGACACCGCCAGGTTTTAGGTTCTGATTGATCTGATCGTGCCAAGTCTTTTTCTGTTTTCGTCCTCGTTCTGTTTTCCCTCTCACATTCACCACATCATTTTCGTCGCGTCATTCTCTGGCTATCCATTCGCTCCACGTGTCCATAATTCCTAATCTTTTCAATTATTCCTCGTTCAGCCTTACATTCCTTTCTTATATCTTCGTTTTTAATTCTGTCATACAATGATTCTCCACACATTTGTCTGAGGGAGCGCATTTCAACAGCGTTCACTGTGCTTTCATCCTTTCTTTGCCAGATCCATGTTTCGCTTCCATACATTAGTATCGGTACAAGCACGCCGTTGCGAACCGCAAGCTTAACGTAAACGTATATTTTGCTAAAGACATCGTTTTTGTATTGAATTTATTTTAATTTTAATAAGGAATGCGTTATTGAAAGGTAAGTAATAAAAAAGTGAAAAAAAAAATTCTTCGCCAAGTTATAATATATATTCTCAAAAAAAATGTGCGCAGACAACACGCGTGGCTTCTTGCACAGCCGGTCGCGTACTGACTATGTATATTTGAGAGTACACCCTTAACGCAGAAAATTGAGCACTAAATAGTGTTGTAAATTTTTGTCCACCATAGTGCTTTGTTCGGGCGTTTGGCTACCGTGCTAAATGCTTTGCGTTTGATTCTCGGGGGAGTAAAATAAGTTTAAGTGATTTTACGACCTTCGACTGGTGCCTGAAGCGGAAAACTGACCATTTTGTAGCTGATGGTTAAAATTGCTTTCGATATGATCCAATGAGTGCGGGAAAAAACAGCAGAAAAAACATACCATAAAAGTCTCTACTATAATTATTTGACTTATAATTTTCAACCATAGGTAAACTTGTACATAGTTTGTATCAGAAAACGTGAAGCGTCTATGTGATTTAAATATATACGACGTTCTTAATTTGAGTTATAAAGTTTTCATAAGAAAAATGGTAAATGCAGAGTACGTAAAATGGTAAATCTTGAATGTTGGTAAATGGTAAAAGTAGATAAAAATGGTAAATGCTAGTAAATGCAGAGTACGTAAAATGGTATATCTTGAATGTTGGTAAATGGTAAATGAAGAGAAAAATGGTCAATATTGGTAAATGCAGAGTACGTAAAATGGTATATCTTGAATGTTGGTAAATGGTAAATGAAGAGAAAAATGGTCAATGTTGGTAAATGCAGAGTACGTAAAATGGTATATCTTGAATGTTGGTAAATGGTAAATGAAGAGAAAAATGGTCAGTGTTGGTAAATGCAGAGTACGTAAAATGATCATTCAAATCAACCAATGACAATCATTCGGCAAGTAAAAACCCAGAATTTCATAATCCCGTTTTTACAACCTCTTCTTTTATGTTACAACATAAATTAAATCATATCAAAATGTCTTTAATATGTGTAAAAAACATAAATAAAAGTACATATAAGTCCATGTAATTTACATGTTAGACTTGTTTCTCAGAGAAAAAACCGTTATGGGAAGCCAAAAAAAAAACCATTTCGTGATTATTGAAATCTGGGTAAAATTCGGGATTAAAATTTATATTATATTTCGAATAACAACATAGGTCGAATGTGTTGCCTTTATAAAGAGCTTTAAATGTAAACGCACGTTATTATCTTCAAAACTCTATCGCACCCCAATGATCATATCAACGCAGTGTTATTTATTTATTTATTTATTTTATTTTTATTTATTTTTAAACTTCATGTACAGAAAATAAAAAGTACATTGGTAGGCTTATTGCTAAAAAGCAATATCTTCCAACCGACCAAAGACGGACTAGTGATATTGATCAAAACGTTTGATACCATATATAGCCGTTTGCAATCAGTGGGCAGATAGTACTTGAACATTTAAAAAAACATAAATTACAAATTGACATTTAAAAAGAAACATAAATTAACAAAAGACGATAATAAGGAGGGCAAAGGAAGAAGGGAGTTTAGGGAAGGAGGTAGAAGGAGGAGGTTTGATCGACAGTTAGGATTCTAATGACAGATAGTAATGTCTCAGACGTTTTTAAAAGTTAATACATATTATTGTCTGATGTAATAGATTTTATCGAAATTCTAAAAAACAATTATTAACAATAAGACAAAAAAGTATCCTAGGATTCTAATGATAAATAGGTAGAATCAGGTAGCAAGTTTAAGAAAGAGAGGAGGGGTTATCTTGATCGTTAACACACGAAAGAAAGGTGATCAGCCCTTCGGTTCAGGTACCAGTCCAGGGTAATAGAGTGAAAAAATCCCTTTTATTTATTTGATCCTCTCCATGGAAATCGAACTCGTGACTTACACTACCGAGGCGGACATTTTATAAATATTTTTAATAATATCTTGAATTGAAAGTGATTCTGTTAAATGTAATAATAAATGACTTTGGTTGAATATAATGCATATTTGCGTGGCACATTAATGAACGTGTAGTTTACTGGTTTGAAATGCACAAATATTTGACTTAGGGCATTATATTTCCAGTATGACGCTATGTCTCTAATACAGCGTTTGTGGCTAAGTTATTTACTTACTAACAAGAAGATTCAAGTTCGTTGCTCCGTCCCAACATGCGCCTTCTACTGATTGTGGTCTCCACGTCATCTAACTTAGCGAAACATTACTGTACTTATAAAATAAAATAGAAGAGCAATTGATAAAGAATTTCAATGTGATTATTTAAATTATGTATTTAGTGAAATGTCTTCATGGAAATTCAATGTAATTTATGCCAACAACTAATACTTTAATTTTATAAGAGGGTGATACTTTAATGATGATATCAAGTCCTAAACGATCAACAAATGTCTGAACGTTTCTAAATCTCGATGAAATATTATATTTTATGGTTCTGGAGGCAAAGACAGAATTATCGGCTTTAATGACAAAATCCGTTATCGATGCTAAATAAAGTAAAAAAAAGTAAATTGTCATCTCAACATACAATGGTGAAGAAGAATGTGGATGTCTGGGTATTTACAGGGCTTATGACATGTCATAGGCTAGTAAAGTGATCACTTCAAACACGTGTAACATCTACCCATAGTTGACAACAATACTAAATCTCATGACATATTTGAGTTCACTCTTAAACCCAGATTTGTGAACAAGGATTTGGACACAGCCAAACATGTCGTTAAAGTAAATAAAGCTTTATTTCAAAATGATAAATATGGTTTAAAACCGTCTGTTAGTAACTTAAAAATAGTCAAAGTGTCATTCTATGCAGCGTGTATTTTATAAGCTTACCGAGAGTTTTTTTTCTTCGAATATCTTAGTAAATCCTCATATATATATATATATATATATATATATATATATATATATATATATATATATATATATATATATATATATATATTTATATATATATATATATATATATATATATATATATATATATATATATATATATATATATATATATATATATATATATATATATATATATATATATATATATATATATATATATATATATATATATATATATATATAAATATATATATTTATATAAAAGGAATTAAAATTAATATAAATCGAAGTATATATTCCTAATAACATCTTATTGGGGTATTTAGACCGACACAATCGGACTCTTCATTTTGAAGTGTACACGTATTTAAGATAAATGTCTTCAAATTAATATGTTGTAAGTACCTACCTATAACCTCCTTCCATAGATAAAATTTCCAGCTTATAAATTATAATTTACCTACATAATATGTAAATAAATTTATACATAACAACACAAGAGGATGAAATGGAAATGTAACTATCAATATCGTACTCTAGAAATATCAAACTCAAACGAAGTATGGGCATATGCACATGTTTATCGTGAATCGTTCATCATTTTATGAGTCCCTATGAACCATGCATCCAAGGGGGAATTTTAATGGCCAATGATCTATATTTATACAGAATTCTGCAGAACAGAGACTTCGTTATTTTTCTTCGGCGGATAAATTCAAATGAGTTTTGTTTAAATCAACAGAGTAATTAAATTCGTAAGATTTCCGTAGCTTCGTTCTGATTTGATTTGTAGATTTTGTGTTGATGTTGAAATAATTATTTATTCAACTGTGTTTTTAATGAAGCCACATTCGGTAACATAAAATAACATTTGATTGTCTTTATTTCTCTATTTATGTTACACAATTTCCACTGCACAGAATAATTTATGTATACTTGGAATGATGTTATATTTACAATGATTAAAGAAAACACTTGTTTTTTACCACTTGAGTTTTATTATAGACTACATGTTTCAGAAGTTAAACTTCCATCATTCAGGTCTGTATAATAACTAAAATATAAAATATAAAATATAAAATTATTCTATAAATAAGGAGAGGGGAAAGTAAGGGGAAGGGGTTAGTCAAGGGGCGGAGTTTGAAAACAAAGGAAAAATGGAAAGCAAAGGTGAAGAATTTTGAAACAATATATTATTTAATAAATTATTATTGGAATTTAGTTTTTTTTCGATTTCTAAATTTTCAAGATAATTCATAATTTGGCCTTTATATGGAACAAGGTGTAATAATTTAATGTAATAAATTATGAATTATCTTGAAAATTTAGAAATCCAAAAAAAACTAAATTCTAATAATAATTTATTAAATAATATATTGTTTCAAAATTCTTCACCTTTGCTTTCCATTTTTCCTTTGTTTTCAAACTCCGCCCCTTGACTAACCCCTTCCTCTTATTTTCCCCTCTCTTATTTACAGAACAATTTTATATTTTATATTTTAGTTATTATACAGACCTGAATGATGGAAGTTTAACTTCTGAAACATGTAGTCTACAATAAAACTAAGTGGTAAAAAACAAGTGTTTTCTTTAATCATTGTAACATGTCTTACCACAAAGTTAATGCCGAAACAATAAATAAAATGTTATATTTATATATATTTATTTTAAGGATTACTGTGAGATCCCGCATCGCGTCATTTCGAGCATTAATTATTTACATTTATGAAATATAATAACATAATGCAATGTGTGAAATCATACCATTAATATGAATGTATTATATACATAAAAAAACACTTGTATAAGATTACTTTCATGAGTTTATACACGACTAGTTTCTAGAACATCAGTAGTTCTTGAAATTAGCCATTGTTGCATTAATAAGCTCGAAAAATGATCTTCCACAAGTGTTTTATCTTGTAAAATATTTAAATCATCATGTTATTCTACAAAGAAAATCAAAAAAGTAAAAATATAAATATTTTTTTTTTCACTATTTTGGTAATCTTCGGTTGGCTTGGCCATGTACTCCGCATGCCTCCTGAGAGCCTTAATCAAGCTTGCCTCTTTTACGAGGCATCAGGTTCGCGCCGCCCAGGACGACCACTGCTGCCAATTCGTCGGCAGTTCTCGTCAGAACTTCGGGACGCCGATCTGACTTGGGAGGATGCAAGGGAGCTGGCAGCCGACAGAAAAGTCTGGAGACAGTTTGTGGACTCCATATGCTCCACCTAGGGAGAGAATATGGTTTGATGTTTCTTTGAAGATTTAAGAGATTAAAAAAAAATGATCAGGATTTAATTTTGAGTCCATCATGTGTTCAAATGCTTCATTCACCGCCTTACCACTACTTTACACCGTTTTCCTGCAGGGGTGGGCAACGCCACGCTCGTCGGTCCAACATACACTTTTTATCTATATTTAAACATTAAATCATATATTACTTCCAGATACGTAGATTTTGACATGACCAGATTTCAGGTTTTAATGGATTTAGTCCTACTAAGTTTTCTTCGGATGTCGTCATTCTTTTCTACATTCCACATTTGCCAAGCAAACGGTCTTCGTCATTCTCTCGTCAAAGGACTTTGCTCAGTATTTTCAATTCTCTCTAACTCAGCCTTTCTTTCTAATCTCTTAATTTTTACGTTGTCATACATTGATTACCTGACTGTATCAAACGTGAACAGGTTTATTTATTATTACATAATATGATCAAAGGACAAAGGGGTATTTATCAAATGTAATAATGATAATTAAAATAGTTCTCGTTATTAATGGTGGTAGCTATTTTGTTGTTGTTAGAGCTGCAAGTTGAATCTGTAATGATTAATTTTTAACATGACGGTTTGATTTTTCTTGCAGGAAACAACGTTTATACAAAGAAATACAGTTCTGGTATGTACACACAACACATTTATCTTGTCAATTCAATCCTCGATCGCGATTTTTTGCGAACCTCTGTATTAGAATTTATGGCCCTACAGTGTATAGTATACCGCCGTTAGACTAATAAACCTACAAGGATTATAAAAAAATAGGATTGGTTTATTTCAATGTATGTCTTCGTCTAATATTTTACGTTAAATTTGCTGTAGTAACGGTAAAAGCAGACATTTTCTCCATTAATTCTTCTGAGTCGCAGAACCAATTTACCTTTTATGATACCCTTGGGAAGTATGTTGGTGTCATTAAACACCCTACCTCGCGATGTTGACCTTTTCCACAGAAAAGTTATTAAGTAATTTGAAGTATTTTCTCTCAACCAACATGTAACATTATTTGCCCATGGTAACATGTTAATTAGTTTTTACTATTTGAATCTTAATTTTGGTAACAAATCACACAAACACAAAAAAAACTTTTTCTTTTATTCTTTCAACAATATTGCATTTGCAATCTAAACATATAAAAATCCATTAAATCTTAGCGCAAACAATACTTCACAGTGTTTATTTGATTACATTTATAAACTTCATAGAAAAAATTGTTTTTAATTGTGCTATAAAATGGCTATGTAAACATATGGTAAGTTCCTAAATTTCGACGAATTTTTAAAATGAAGATATCCAATATGATACATTGAGAAGTAAAGGGTTAAATTATGTTACCCTAACTACATCATTTACGAATATCATTCAGCTTTATATAAATTGAAACGTGAATTTTAAGTTATGAAACTATAATTATTTTATATATGACATTTTATGACTAAGAAATGGAGTACACGGTAATATTTTTAAGACTGTAAAATCATAGTTTCCATAACATTAACATTAAAAAAATATGTAATCTTAATTTAGATCGTGTTAATTTTTATCTCAACTCAAATTGGCGATTTCAATAAACAACAATAATTTTCTTAAAATCTATTGTGACATAAAAGAATACGTAAATAGAATGACGTCAATAGTGTTATTTACTAAGTAAAACTTAAATAAAAAATGGATAGATTTATGTTCTCATCAACCGGTGAAATTCAGTTTGAAACTGTATTTTCATTTGATAATGAGAACAATTATATTTAAAATTAGTTTCGATAATTATTTCACAAATAAAATTTTTATATTAAAAGCAATGCTTTTTTATTTATGTTTAAAAATATTACCCTTGATTTTTTAATCTAACTAAACACATTGTCCACAATACGGAAAGCTGTTTATAAATGGTACCTTTCAATTTAATTTAAATATGATAAATACGCTTAACGCCTCACATTAATAATGATGAATGTCCATTTGCATATCATGGGAGCTATATCCAGAACCTGTTAACTTTTAAAATACACGTAATTTGATATGATTTATAATAACGTGAGATGCATCTATGTCGTGGTTTTACTGTTACTAAATTACTTGTGGCCCTTCCTACATTCCCCTCACCAAAGTGTATAATCGTGTTTCAGAAGATACACGTTTTTAAATGGAGTTATTCGGTATTTGATTTTATTAAAATCAATCCTATCAAAGGCGTTGTAAACACCAATATGCCACAATTATATTTTAATGTCAAATTAAAATTTTATAATGTTTGAATACGTGATAGAAATGAAGAGTTAATTAAGGAAATTAATGACTTATTGAAGCATGATGAGATATTTCGTCATCATTGACAATATAACAGTTTTGACAGTATAATTTGTTTTTTTTTTTAATGTAGTAAAATACAATTTACATAATATTTACATAAATTTAATTACGGCATTGAAATCATTGGTGATAAACTATGTTCGTTGAAAATGTTTGGGAAAATTAAAGCATTGCCTGTCCAACTAAGGTAGGTACATCGTTTTAAGTTACATTTTATTTATACATTAGTATCATCGATGTTTTATGCTAATCAAATTTTTTAAAAATTGTTTTATCATTTCCAATAAATCATTTATAATTTTGATATTTCTTTAAATAACGTTTGATGAAATATCTCGTCATTATGACGTTTATCGTTAATGCGACAATTATGTTTAGCCAAACACCTTATAACATGATCCTTGTATTTGTATTTTGCAATTCCGAAATACATTTCATAACATAAATAAGAAATAATGAATATCGAAATAATAAAGTGGGCGATATGTAAATTTTCTAAAAAAAATGTTGGCATAATTTTAAAATTTATATTTTAAATTATTTTTATGCCAACGTATATATCAATTTGTTCATTGGGTCCATAAACATATTTTTTGATATCTCAACATAAATGAAGAAGAATATAGAAGTCTGAGTATATACAGGGTATTTGACCTGTCATAGGTTGGTTACGTGATCACTTTACAAATGCGCAACATTTATCACGCTACCCATGATTGACAACCACACTATTCATTGATAACCAATCATTAAAAACCAGCCTATAACGGATCGTAAGCCCTGTAAATACCCAGACTTTCATGTTCTTCTTCATCTACATATGTTGAGCAGAAATTTTTATTATCATGAGCTGGTGGATGCTGAGAAATGCCCGGAAGTAGGAGTGCAGTCATCTCTGTAGTTGGATAATATGAATCCTAAGCGAGTACAGTATACCGTAAAGCAGTCTCACTACCTACTTACTTTAGCCGCGATGCATTCAGCCAACACACTTTCAGTAATTTATGTATGGGAAGTGGAGGAACTAAGACGCTTTCATCTTTAAAAAATGCACAGATGCTTTATATACCATGGCTTGGAATAGAGAAAAAAATTAGAAATAAAAACACGTATAATGAAGTACCTACCTACGCGGAAATTGTGAGTAGGACGGATTTATTATCATGATTGGATTAAAAGAAATACGTTTTAAGAGATTTATTACATTGAAAAGTAATTTCACTAAAAGTTTAATTGAAAAAATGAATTGAAATATATATTTTTTGACATCTCAACATAGATGAAAAGGAAGCAGGACAACTGAGCATTTACAACAGGACGTACGACCGTCATAGGCTGATTTTAGTGATCACTTTACACACGTGTAACTTTTACCAATACTTCTTATTTAATGTTAACGAGTAATAAAAAATTATAAAAATACATTTTCAATACATATTCTAAAAAACAAAGATGAATTCTAAAAAAATGAGCGAGACCAGACGTCCGGATCTATGCATTGCCGGAAGCCAACATTGTTTTATGAATGCGAGTTAAGTTGAGTTGGACTTTAGGGTAGAGGATAGTTATCAATTATTGATAGTTCCATGAACATTTTCGAATTGAAATT